>NC_049209.1:27620092-27920092 GCF_013347855.1 Anguilla anguilla
AAGAGCAGGGAACACAGCAGCCCACTCACCCACTATTTTGCTGTCCTCCCTCTGCAGGTACTTGTTCCACATCATTCTGCCTTTCTCGTTGTCTCTGTGGAGAACAGCACACAAAGAGGACTGTAAATAAAGGACAGCACCACCCACACACGCCTGTGCCACACCTGGCATCACGGCTCCACCAATCAGTGACTTTAAGTGTAAATGTAGTATTCATGATAACACAGGAGCCCATTAGGAACCCTACAGCAAGATTCTCAGCTATTCGCATAGACCACCGAATCGGCTCAGATGCCGGCTAAAACTGCCTATCTTTACTTATGTGGGGAAATAATGGAAAATGACAAAAAAAAGGTCTAATTGTGCCTCACAGCTTTGTTGGAGCCAAAACAAAGGGCATAAAACATCGCTGCCTTTCAACTCGTTAGATTGCGGTGCTCATTTAACACGTCGTTTGAGAGTTCGGCGATTGTTCTTCCGCTCGTTCACAGCAGTGGCGTGAAGCGCTCTGGCCGCCGCACTGCCGGACGCGGCTCTCAGGCACGGCGAGGTCGTGTCGCGCGCGCGCGCTACTTACGACAAGCGGTCGCCGTCCTCCACGCGCAGTCGCGGCCGCACCCCCACGCGGTTCACGTCGTTGTGCAGGCCGTCGAGCAGGAAGCGCAGGAATTCCTGGGCGTCCTGTTGGCTGCATCAGAATGAGATTCTAATTATTACCATCATTTTTTAAATTATTAGTGTCATTTTTTACATAGTTCCGTTTCCCAAAAGAATAACCATCGCAGGTTCTTTAAAAATTCTAATAATAAGTAAACACGAGTTTAATGTTGATACTGCTCTAACTGTTGATTTACATTTTTATGTAAATAATTGCTTTGGCAATACTCGATGAGTGGTCTATAAGAACACTTCAATTTGAATTTCAGAGAAAGAATGATAAATTGTTAATACTGTCGTGCAGTGTTGAATGTGTCACTCTACTGTGAAATATTCAGTGTTAATTTATATGACTCCAAGAGGAATGGTATGCTGTGAGAGGAAAATGCTTTCTAGCAGAGTTGATTTCACACTGAAAATTCTACTGTCCCAACCCTCTGTCCTGGACAGCAGTGACAGGGCGGCCCTGTGTACTTGGCGGTACTTACTTGTAGCCCACGAATCTGGGGGCGTACTTCTGAATCTGTGTCTTGAACTCAGACGGGCTGACCGCATCGCTGCTGGTCGACCTCCACAGGGTCTGGGTGAGCTTAGCAAACTCTGGAAGAGACCAGAGGACAGGGGTACGTCAAGCCACTGCAGCAACAGAGCACTAGACTTCTTTTTTTTTAAAATTTTAAACAGTATGGTTATTGGGTTTTAACATTTGTTAGACATCACATACACACACAAAAACAAAACCATACAGCTCAGCTTAGACAAAGAATGATACAGGTCTAGTACAACCAGCATTGTGCAAAACACATTCTGGAGCTACAGGCATAGCACAGTTCACGAGAATCCCTGTAACAGAATATCTGACAAATCAGGCTCTATGGAATTAATGAGCGCTAGACTTATTGAGGCCATGTCTTTTCTTTTATGGCATTTTTACTGAACTGCTGCCGTTCCTTTACCGCTTTCACACAAGGAACACGGAAGCACGCTGCATTAACTTTATCTGACACTAGTGGTTTCTCTTGTTCACCCTGCCAAGGACTATCTGCTAGTTTACTGGGCTGACTGCATTCATGCATGACAGCGCCTTTAATTGCTGTCTGAACAAGCAGTTGTTAAATACTTGAAAAGAGCTAACGATGAGATGGGTTGCAAGTCAAGAATATAACCGTGATGTATACAGTCACAACAAGATGTGATTTTGTTACTTTTGGTTTACTAGCAGGGGAAGCTATCCCTGTTTTCTAAGTAGCATGCCAATGAAGAAAAAGTGAATCACGACAGCTAACACCATGCCACATTTTAATGTGCACATACACCAACGGGAACTCTAGAAAGTTCTTTATCACTTCTGTGGGACATGGACATGTGACAGTGAATGACCTCATACATGGAAAAGTTCTTCCAAAGTGCCAGGAGAGGATGCTTGTGCGAAAAGGGCTATGGTCTACTCCTTTATTGGTGGCTTACGTGCCATGTCGCACCTTCTCTAAGTGCCTCTGGCTAAATGTGTCTGCTAACTGCTTTGAAAAGAAGGAAATTTGAACTGAAACGGTTGCAGGTTTCTGCAGGATCTGCGGTCAACTGGGAGCTGCCGTGTGGGGGCGGAGAATGGGCGCGTCTGCCCGACCCACCTTCCATGAGTGCGGTGTTGGAGCGCCTGTTGTTGTTGAGGTCTTGCTGGTGCGAGTTGTGGAGGCAGTAGTCCCGCAGTTCCTGCGTGTTGCTCAGACACTGCAGGATGGAGTTCATGAAGCACTGCGGAAGAACGAACGCACACACTTTTGAGAACGGAAGACCGAGGGTCAAAGTTCAGCACAGGTGAAGGGTTAAGCTGTACATATGTGCACATTGTGCAGGAACACATCCTGTCTGGGATTTATGGACTGCCTGTGTAATGGAAGACATGTCGATCCAATATGTTTAATTTGGCACCTGCCATTCAAGATGTATGTCAGCTTGGAAGATACATAATTGTGTTTGAACAGGAGAACAAAGAAACAAAAGATTTGGATTTTATCCTGACTGATTCTGGTGGCCTTGCCTTGTTGGGCATGTGAGTGTTATTTAAGATGATCGACAGCATGATTGACACTCGGTTCCGGCCGCATACTCACAGTGTTCCCCAGGTTCCGCAGTCCCACCAGGCCGTGAGCGTTCTTGGAATTCTGTTCGAAAAGCAATAAGGGAGAAAAACTCTCAACGACAAAATAAAACTGGCAGCATGACACAGTGTAGCGACAATTCTACGGTTAAAAACAGTAGAGGACTGTTATTAAAAAGCAGGGTTAATCGGCGGGAACGAGTGATAATTATGGTTGAAGGATAACGGCGACGGGCCGCTGAAGGCAGAGAGGAGGACTCCGATAGCGACGGGAGAAATCGCAGCGCGTGTTTGAGATATGGAGAGAGCCAGTCAAACGGAGTCCGACAGGAGGCTCACGCTGAGGTGAGGTTTACAGTCGCCTGGAAAAGCAACGTGTCCACAGCGCTGAACGGCGGCACGTTACGAGCACGACGGGTCGCAGGCCCACGGGAGGGGCGTAAAAAGGCGCACAAAGCGAGATTCTCGGTGTTAAACTGACTCTTATCAGAGTTTATGAGTCCAGCAGAGACCCTATGTACCCTGTCCCAGCTACAAGTCAGCATTTGGCGGCACACCAAGTTCCCACAGAAAGATCACGCCTGAGCTCATGCTGTGTTTCTTCAGGCATCCACTCTGGACAGCGCAAAAGAAACCCCAGCTTGTATTTCAAATACATGCATTGAAATGCGTGCATTTGTACAATGGTATTTCTTTCGTAATATGGATTTCTGGCCTCTTTTTTTCTGGGATTTATAGCTCTGCACCACCAACAAAGCCACCTACCTGCCATTTTGACTGCCGTTTATAGATTATAGATTTATGTGGGAGGTATTTTGTACTGTTGTGCAGTAAAGTAAAGTCGTGCAGTGACATACTCGCTAGGCCTGACCGACCCTCATAAAAAGAGAGGCCCTTGACTGCCTATCGGTGACCCCAGGGCCGGTGACCGGCGTCATCCAGTTATTAACTTATTTGGAACAAATCCAAAATGCGGTCCATGTTCATTTCCGTCTGGTTCCGTCTTCTATTTGACATATTAACATCTTGTCATTGCCGCCGTTGTTTCTCAAAACCCTGATTTTTAATCGTGATGTCTGTGTCATACACACCATTGCATTTACAGATTTCTCAGGGGACTGATTGCTTTGTCATACTCCCTACATTGTGAGGGCCCTTTATTAGACCAAATTAATGTTCTGGAACATACCATTGAAGCTGACTGCATTTTATTCTAAAACAGGCAGTGTAAAAATGTCTGACAGAGATTTTTTTTAGACTACTTCTGTGGACGGGGCTTGGAAAAACTGTGACGTTTGATTATTATATAAATTCCCGCCACCTGTCCAAAACAAAAGATTCATTAACCGTGGATTACGGCCCATCTGAAATCCTGAGCTCTTCAAATTCCCCCGGTGAAATAATGAGAGAAAGGCGGTTACACAAACACCTGGATGTAATTATCCAGAGCCCAGTCCTGCTGCCCCATATCTCTGGGATGACCACGGTCAGGGCAGCAGTCTATGGTCTGTGCAGATGTTTAAAGGAATTGACTTTTTAATTGGTGTGTAGGTACTGGATCTGCTTTCTCACCCTGAAATACTCGATGACGTGTGTCAAGCGTGTCATCTTGAATGCAGGTGTGACTGTCAAGCCGGAAAAAGAACTCAGACGACAGCACACTGCAGTGCAGCCGCAGTTCTGCGACAGGCGCTTGTGCAGATCTCTTCGTGGATGCGTTCCGGACCAGAGGTTGTGGCACGCTGATTCCTAATAAAGCGGCTTCCCGAAATAGAAGCGCATTACACCCGGCCCTCTTGCCATTGCGCGACCCCGCTGACGTCAGCCTTGCCAAAAACGGCGTCTGCGCCACCGCCCCGGCACCTTTCTCGGTTTCTGACAGAAATTTCTCTCACGTACCCGTGATCTCTCCCTCTCTCACCCTCCCTCTGTCTGACACACCCTCTCTCTCACACCCCCTCTCTCTGCTCCCCAGTCTCAACTTCACTTTCTCCCTCTCTCACCCTCCCTCATTTTCACACTCCCTCTCTATCTCTCCTCCCCATCTCAGCCTCGCTCTCCTTCTCTCCTATCCTCCCTCTAGCTCTCTCTCTCCCAGTTTCAACCTTCTCCCCCTCTCTCCCCCCTCTCTCTCTCTCTCTCTCTCCCAGCTTCAACCTTCTCCCCCTCTCTCCCCCCTCTCTCTCTCTCTCTCTCTCCCAGCTTCAACCTTCTCCCCCTCTCTCCCCCCTCTCTCTCTCTCTCTCTCTCCCAGTTTCAACCTTCTCCCCCTCTCTCCCCCCTCTCTCTCTCTCTCTCTCTCTCCCAGCTTCAACCTTCTCCCCCTCTCTCCCCCCTCTCTCTCGCTCTCTCTCTCTCCCAGCTTCAACCTTCTCCCCCTCTCTCCCCCCTCTCTCTCTCTCTCCACGCGCGGCTATTTTTACAGATACTTGCCGGAGGCCTCGCGGTAACCCAGATGTCTGTCTGAGACAGGAAGTCCGGGTCAGGCGGGTCCGAACCCGCATCGGGCTCAGCCTCACACAGCCGCTCCCTCACCTGCGGAACCGCAAGCCCCGCCTCCGGAGAACGCAGGCGGCCGACCGCCAGCGAGGCCAACAGGCCTGTCCTGAGAAAACAGAACACGGCGTACAGCCCGCGCGGATCTCCATGTTCAGTGACGGAACGCGCGTTGCTCTGTCTCCCTCTCAGCAGCGAAGGCCCAGGTCTGGTATCAGGACCGTTGACCTCTACTGGCTTCTCTTTCTCCGCCGCAATTGTTCTGGGAGAACAGCCATTTGGCACCGCCGTGCGTCGCGGTCACACAAAGGCACAAGAGGGAATGTGTTTGCTCTGTTGATAAAGCGGGTTCAGCGCCACGCTTGCCCTGAGCAGACTGTATCTCTTCACTGAGTCACGCCAGGGCTTTTCCCCCCCCACTTGACTGATTTGCTGTCTGTTCTGCTCAGTGCAGAGGGTTACAGCGGAGACTTACAGGAACAGCTCCACAGTGCAGCTGAGGAAAGGATAACAGAGACCAAGGTCCCTGTCACGGCCCAATCAAGAGCCAGATTACGATACGTGACTGTGTGTTAGCCATGAAGATGCCTTTAGTGAATACTGTTGGTGGCGAAAACTGAATTTAATATACAAAACAAAAATCATAAATGCATTTGAACTTTTTAAAGTTCATTTATCGCAGTTGTCACTCAAATGTAAACTGACACGCACGCACAAAAACATAAAAATACATGTGTACACAACCATACAAGCACGCACAGATGCAATCACACACACACACACACACGCACAGATGCAATCACACACACACACACACGCACAGATGCAATCACACACACACACACACAAACGGACATGTGACCGGAATCACACCAATCCGAGCGCGGTCGTCCTCGATCGGGCCGTTTTTGACTCATCTGCCCGATACCAAACGAATCTGGTTAGGCACCTGCGATACATCCGTCTGGACGGGGGCCGCTGCTGGTGACGCGGCGAAGACGTCAAACGTCCCCGCCTCCGTTAGCCGTTAGCGCCGCCCCCCCCCCCCCCCCGCCGGAATGAGTAATGTCACAGCTCTGGACCCGACTCCCACCGGCGGGGACGTGCTCTCCGCCTCGGAAACGCTGGCGTTCAGGAGGCGGCTTTGAGGAGACGACACTTCGACGGGCGCTCGCTGTTCTCAGAATACAATGAGCTTCCGACAAGCTTTTTTTTCCTAGACAGTTACTGTGGCTCGTCTGAAAAAGTTGTGTGTGCAGAGTGCATCCGGTTCGTTATACGTTGACGGCTTAAGCGTGACGTGCATTTGTGTGTACGGCTGAATGGACAGGCGTGCGAGAGTGCGTGCGATGCGTGTGCGGTGTGCAGATGCGTGCGGGTGCGCGAATGACATATGAGTATGTGTGTGTACACGTGTGTGAGAGTGAAAGTGGGATTTAATCACACACACGCTAGCTCGTAATCCCTTATTGCTCTCTCTCGCTCTCTCTCTCTCACGCACACACACACACACACACACACACACACTCTCTCTCTCTCTCTGACCAGAGAGGTGAAAGTAGGTCACAGTGTACCAGGCACTCTGATACAGCGTGGCAGAGAGGCACTAATCCTGGTTTTATAACCTCCCTTTGAGCAGGAAGCAGTTGCCCTGGCCCCAGTCATCAAAGTAGCGATGGCAGCATGGTGACTGAAATCAAGCCCAGCCCACAATAAACATAACTTCTACACAACCTCAGCTTGCCCTTATTCAATGCCCTCAATTCACAGAGCAGTGACATACCACAGACCAGGCCTGGACCAATCACACACGACTGGACCATCATAAACCTGCAAAAGATGAGGCTTTTAGCCAATGCCCTCTGTACATCGGTTTTCACTGCCACTGTCACAACCTCTGAATTGAAACACACCGCTCATTGTTCTTAATTAGAATATTAGAACTTCTAATATTCTACAAGATGATTTACCCACTTATGGCCACATTATGTCAGAAATTACTGTATGCCATGAAGAATAAATTACCTTTAGTCAGTAGCTACAAAAAATTAACTGTGCCTTTATGTCAAACGATTCAGATAGAAAGTAGAGTTTACATCAAATTAGGAAACAAATGATTTTGAACTCTGTAAATTAATCAAGAGACTGGCTGTAACAAGTTTGAAAACATCTACACTAAATGAAGTGGAGTAGTTCAGCCCACTACAGGAACTGGAATAGTCCATTCCACTGCAAGAAATTGAGTTGCTGAGCAACAAACTGGCCTTCCCTGCAGAATTATACCCATAAATGAGTAGATACCTTGCAGGGTCAATGTCCAACTTATCACTGTTGTCATCTAATCTCACCTTGCCTGGCAAATACCATGTTCTAGGCCTAGTTTATGACCTCACACCACAGTGATAAGGTCTCGTGTCATCGTAATCATCCAGTGATTGGCCTGAAACAAACGGCCCAGAGCCAAAATCAATCAGCAATCAAGAGGCACACATGCGCTGTTAGTTATCCCACAGCTGTGGGTGGGGCTTTCTGTTCAGAGAAGGGCGGGGGTATCTGTACGGGATGAAATGCGTTCGCCAAATTACTCTCCATGGAATTCCGTCCAGGAATTTAGCCGGCACAGGCCTGGCCAGGGAGAGGTGGAGAACACTGTGTCCTGATGGTAGCGTGCCAGCAGTTCACAAAAGAACCCGTGGGAGAAGAAAAAAAAAGGGGGGGGGGGGGGGGGGGGGGCGGGGGGGTGAGAGCCACTGACATCACATGCTACCTGCTGGTGAACCAAAAGCAGCAGCAGGAGAAGACTGGCAGAGGGGGAAAGCTGGCCATTAAAGATGGCCCTTGAGAAAGAACAGGGGTGGATCACATGCAGGAAAAGCATCACGGCAGTATTAGAGGGCTGAAAGAGTCTGTTAAGGGTTGTGTGCATCATTTAGGGCTAGGTCAACCTGATTTCAATTCAGTCATAATTTGGGTAATGAACTTAAATTCACCAATTGCAAAAATAAAACAAATAAAAAATCCCATATGGCATTACAGTATAGGCATATATGCTCAATTCAGCAACGGAATTTTAGTTTCATTTCCCGAACTTGACTGAATGGAAACAGACTCGACCAAGCCAACCCAGGTGTCAATCCCACATGTCACCTCTCAATGATGAAAAATGTTAAAAAGGCTTGATAGAGAGAGGGTTGGCCTGGCCTTTCATACCAAATCCCTCAGACCTCAAACGGATGCTTTTCAGTCAGTCAGAAATCCCTGAGGCTTTTTAAAACAACCAGAACTCTATGATGTCTTGGCAGCTTTACGGCACACTAAACTGCTGCGTGCTTCTAATGAGACAACTGTACCTTCAGACCTTGAGGGCATCATATCTTAAGACTGGAGCCGTCACATGCTACAGTGATAAGAAATACTTGAGATTACCAACAAAAAAACCCTTAATAGGGTTTCACACTCCGCTCTCTATTATATAACTCTGTACCATCATAGTA
Source organism: Anguilla anguilla (assembly GCF_013347855.1). Lineage (NCBI taxonomy): Eukaryota > Metazoa > Chordata > Actinopteri > Anguilliformes > Anguillidae > Anguilla > Anguilla anguilla. The sequence goes on from NC_049209.1 coordinate 27,628,841, forward strand.
CTGGTGGCTAGAGGCAATAAAGCTTGAGGTGTTATGCAACTACATAGTTCTGAGAACCTAAAACAAATCAGGTTCTCCATTTGATGCTGACACCTCCCAATATGAAAAATAGCCCAGCTAAATGGTAAACAGGCTTCACGGGTAATGGCCACATCTTTGCATTAGAATGCTTGCAGTCACTCAGCATATGCTCTTATGCAGAGCGACTCAAAACGAAAGTGGAGAGGAGCGTTACCCTAGGGGAAAAGAAATGCGTTTAAACTGCACAAGCTTTCTTGGAAAACTGCAGCGCTCCATAGATAGACACTAATTACGCCACATCAGTGTGGAACAACACAACGGCTGTTTTGCAGTGACTTTGCAGAGATTTCTTTCCAAGTGGTATATCAGTATAAAACTAGAGAAAATGCAACAAATCCATCACTACTGTCTACTTTACCACTATGAACATGATAATTAATTTGCCATAAAAGAGTAACTGGGCCTGGACCACACATACAGTAAATATATATAGCTCCAAAGCTCCTTCCAGTAGCTTATAAAAAAGGCTTCCAAAATGCATCAGTAGTCATCACCCCACCCCCAGTGCTCGTTCAGTGTTAAATACACTCTTACAGAGTACATATGTTCCCTACTGCACACATGTGTACTCAGCTGCAAGAGTTGAGTTAACACAGGACATTTTAATGTGCACATTTCTATGTTTTTCTCTAGAATGCTAATGGTCTGTGAAGAGTATTCGTGTCAATATCTGGTTCACACAATAAAATGTCCCATGTTAATTCAGCTCTCACAGGTTCATTCAGTTCTTAACAGTTTAACATTTGGTCCCACATTCCAAAGTGGAAAATTCTGAAAAATAAGTTGTGCAATGATTTTTTCCGCGAAATCAAAATTTAATTATCTCGTAAATGAAATTCTCTCATTGGTAAATAGCAAATATTGGGGGCTGGAGCCAAAAGGTCCAGCCTCGCTATAGTAAGTATGCAATCAGTCTACTATAGGGCATTTGCCCGCACATTGCGTTCAGGGCTAAAAGACTTCTGGAGGACCGAAGGGAGGGCGCAGAGTGGCGTGGCGTGGCGTGGCGCGCCGCCAGCGTCTCTAGAGGAGTGTGGACTAAAAAGCGACTTCTGTCTGTTGCATAACCAGTCAGCTGCACACGAACAAGCAGAGCGCCCTCACCACAAGCCAAAGCTACTCCGCCTCCGCATGGCGCTCCACAGAAACTGCTCGCTTACTCAGCCAGGCTGTTTTGTTATATTATGCTCAAGATGCAAAAATAACGGTGCAGACAGCCTTCTGATTCGCATCGACTGGTAATAACACAAAAACAAAGAAAATAAGAACGTGCTATGCTGGCTAACGGTACTTTTATCTGAAACATGTACCAAGGGTAGGTAAGCTGTTTAACCGTCATCAACATACTGGATTGTACTGGAATGCCACCCGTAATGTTATCGTATGCCTATATCAAATTGCTTAGAAATCATGCCATTTTCAAAAGGCAAAGGCTAACATTAATGAGTGAGGACGAAAGAACGGTCCCGTCCCTATACGTGATGTAACACGTTCTTCTACTCAATACTATCTTACTTTCTCGGTTTAGAATCATTTTTAGCTAATTTGTGCCAAGTATTAACGCGTAACTTAACCATGGAACATCATGGGATAATAATGCCAGACCCACCACTATGGGCGAACCCTTCCGCTTCTTTTAACATAAATAGATTTCCCCGAGAAATCCTGCGTAGTTAGCCAAGTTATAGAATAGTCCGAGCAAGGCCTTTCGGCCGGCAGCCTGCTAAATGGCACTGTGTCTTTACACATAGCCTATCTATAAGCCTGTCTTACCTTGGCTTGGTTAATGAGGAGTCCCACAAACGTGGACACCAGCACCGAACCGGACACTGCAGAGGTCTTCCGCCGCAGGTCTGGCTTCAAGAACGGAAAGGCTGCGGCTGGGGGGTCTTCGGGAACAGTTACGGTGTACGAATGTCGCATGCTGGGCATGATGGCGGTAGGCGTTTTTTGTAAACTAATAAAATTATTTCGCGATTCCAACAGTGACTCGGGCGCTTGTCAGGCTCCTTGTAGATCTCCGAATGCCGCCACCGTGCCTCCTTAAAACGCAAGCTATAGTACAGTCTCTTTAGAGGACCTGTAGGCTTATTTTGTGTCCTTCGTTCTTGCCGCGAGTCCTAAAAGGAACGTTACTTAGTCCATTTGAGACGAATAAATAATGTGAATTGACGGCTATTCGTGAAAAAATAACAAATTGTGCACTCCTCCAGTAGTGATTCCTGAGTTACTTTAACATAAATAATTAAATAAAATAAATATATTTTTAAGTAGGAAATTATTATTTAAAAAATGTACTGAATCGTTAATTCCCCTCGCAGTGGTTATATAAATTATCTGAAGTAAACCATTACGCGCGTAAACGCAAGTTACACCAATAATCCGCTCAGTGCTCTGCCTTGAAATAAGCGAGAAACGGGTGTTCTTTTTCTTTTTACTATAGGCTGTGTACACGCCCCCTTCATTTTAGTACAGACGTCATTCGATGTCTCATGCTTCTCAGACGTCAAACGGCAGAAGACCTACACTCACATCGGATCTGGAGGTGACTTAGGGGTGAAGACGTTTTCTGTCGCTTTAGGGAAAATATGTAATTTTCAATTTATGCTCAGCGGTTCTTAGCTCTTCGCAATTCACGCTTGCACTTTAGACATATTACGACTGTTGTGTTTTCTTACACAATAGTTTTTTTATTTGATTAGCTGACACTGTGACCTATCGCGATCGAAGGTGAATAACCAATATATAGAATTTCTTGTGGGACAAAACGCAGAACGTTTATTTCCCATCGGATATAGGGCCTTTTGTATTTCGTCTGGCGACAATAGCCATTTACGTCAACGAATAAGACAGTGGACCAGAGTACGCTACAAAGTTATAGTTTATCTTGTTTTGGATTCAAATCGGCGATTAATTTTCTAAAAGTTTCAGTGGCGACTTTTTCCTTTCTAATTCCGCGTTCAGTTCTGTTTGGTAAACCTACCATATTCCTTCATCAGTTACGGTGGTCATAATGTATTGATTTTGTGGCCAGATGTGCTATTGTATGCCACTCACGTTCTTCTTGCTTGGTATGTCTTAAAACATAAGATTGCCTGTAATTAACAAATCGGAAATCCGATTATTATCAAATGTATGTGGGATGCGTGGCCATGTTGGACATACGTTAATATTTGGCAGAGGCGGCTTTCATTTAATTGTTCAAGAACACAATGTCCACATGACGTCACAACACTCAACCTCCGTCATGCCTCTACGCTTAATGAGCCAAATAACAAAGAAATTAAATGGTATATTATTTATCTTTGCAAGGAAAATACCATGGATATATACCATGGGTTGCAACGACTGGTAGCAAGAGCAATCTTCCTCTCTTGAATGTATATTTAATCTAAGCAATTGCTAGTTAGACATATTATGTATTATAGTGCATTAATTTGGCAGACAACCTTCTCTCATACTGAATGATTTGCAAAGTAAAGTGTTTAAATGCATTCAAACAGACAAATTAGAGAAAAAGTAGCTATGTAGACCAGACGAAAACATATGAATAACAGAACTTATACATGAGGACTTATAGCAAACAATCACTAGCCTCGTAAAGTTAACATTTTGTGTTGACTGAACTGTTAGGTTCACAGGTAGCAAGCTGACTTGCCTATGAATAAATGGTGAGATAGCTAGCTGCTTGATGACCAAAAGTTTCTGGATACCCCTTGGTCTGCGGCTGTTTTTCATGGTTTGGGGTAGGCCCCTTAGTTTCAGTGAAGGCAAATCTTAATGCTACTGCATACAATCACATTCTAGACAATTCTGTCCTTCCCCAACAGTTTTGAGAAGGCCCCCTGGGTTCACAGCGATGTCCATATAGAAATGATTTGTCGAGAATGATGCAGAAGAACTTGACTGGCCTGCACAGAACCCTGACTTTAACCCCATCCAACACCTTTATGATCAATTGGAAAGCCGACTGTGAGCCAAGCCTAATTGCCCAATCAGTGCCCAAACTCACTAATGCTCTTCTGGCTGAATGGAAGCAAACCCCTTCAGCAATGCTCCAACATCTATTATAAGGCCTTCCCTGAAGAGTGGAGGTTGTTATTGCACCAAAGGGTGGACTAACTCCATATTAATGCCCATCATTTTGGATGAGATGTTGGATATCAGGTGTCCACATACATTTGGCCATGTAGTGTTTAACGTAGTGCATATGTATACCTTTATGAAAATACATGTTGGGCTTGATTTAGCTTAACTCAAATAAAATTTTTCCCCTTAGCCATAGCCCAATGTCTTACATAAGTTTACAAGTTACCTAACATTGTACAGGCTCAGCAGTCTCACATATCATTTAATTATATGATTGTACTCAGGTACTAGGGCCACTTTGTTTGGCCTCTTTTCCCATTCCTTTGTTCTTTGGTCGGAACAATCTACAGAAGTGTTAAGGTGAGATACAGGTATGGTACTGGAGCAAAGTGCAGCTTGTAAGGATGTTCCTCATTTTGCTGTACAAACCCCCTGACCCCAGTGCAGTAATGTTTCTGCCATACTTTAAATACTGTACTTTAAATAACGGTGAAACCCCAAATCTTGTTCATCCTTATGCAACTAAGCTCAGGATTTTGTGTTAAAAACTCTCTTTGTGGGGAAGTCTACAAGCCCCTTTTGTGAGCCTTGCCTTATTCTTGCTTTATTACCACATACCTTTTTTTTGTAACAAGAAAAACCGCTGACCCATAATAATAAAAACACTTCCCCCCATTTGTAAATATCATACTATGTTCACATGTTAAAAAGGTGCAGAAGAGATTGAATGGTAATTTTACCATTTAAGGTGTAAGATCACAAATATGTGATTAGAATGGTCTTAAATGAACATTCTAATGCTGATGTAACAGTCACTACTGGTAGTAGAAAGCAATGGAGTCGTAGAAATCTTGACGTGACTGAAGAAACATTCCAAAAAAACCTACTCTTTAAAGGGTTAATGATCCACCCCAAAGTGCTCATGCGATTAAGTGCAACATAAAAATTCATATTGTTGTATGGTAGGCAAAATGGCATTTCCAACCCACCAAATTAATTATGTTTTACATCTGTGTAAAAGTGAATGCGATACTATCTTGTACATGCAATGCTTATGCCCACCACAAGGTTCCAAACTGTTGGAAAATTTGGAGAATGTCTATGAACACTATTTAATGCCATAACTAAAAATAAGTTATGCCTTTCAGTTTAATTAACTGCAGATAGTCTGCAAATCATTGCAGTATATGTTCGGTTATCGTTATCGGTTACTGTTATTGATAGCTTGTGTCTTCAATTATTTGGGTTTGAAGCTGGCGCACAGTCTTCAGTACATTGTAACTGTCTTATTTTAAGTTCAAGGTGGGGAAAAAGCAATAACAGTGTGATATAATTTCACACATTTTTGACCAAATAAGGAGAAATACAATGGTCCATTCATCTATCAAGCATTAACATAGCCATTAACGCATTTATGTAGTCTGCTTAATTGTAATACAGAAGATCCACCATACTGTGCATCTCAAGTTTGGTAAAACATTCACAGTTGGCATATTTGTCTGCTTTAATGACTACCAAAGGATTCCTGGTTTAACTATTAACTGCCACAGAGCACGATGACTAAGTTTATGGACGCTGCCCAAGGACTACAGTATCAGTGAAGTGATCCTATCTCATGCAATAGGGGTGTAAATGACCTCCACAGCTGATGGTGCATCTCCTTTCCCCATTATGCTTTTCTCATACAGACCCATTTTTGTACAGAGGAGATTGTGGAGTGTAATGATTCATTCTGCATGCCTTTCAGGTCTCTGACCATGTCTGTGGTTTGTGTATGAAATGAACAGTGTAAAAAAAAGAATTCAGCGATTTGAATGGCTCTAGTTGTATTTGTGGGGAGTGTTTTTAAAAATACATAATTTATCTATAAACATACAGTATAAAGTGTATTTGCAAAGATAATATGTTCTTGAGTTTCATTTCAAATCCATTGTGCTTGCATACAGAGCCAAAACAACAAAAATTGTATATTTATACTTATGGACTGCACTGTATGTGCAATCATGTTGAGTTCTCGGCTTTCCATGTTTATCTCTTGCCTTCAGAGTCATATGCACTGCTTATCTTTGCTCCCAGTGTACTTTATGGCAGTATGCTGGGGTACACATATTAACCTGACTACTTAGCAGACAGCCTTATCCTAAATTAATTTGCTGTTCTTGCACTTTTACACTTTTGCACACACCCATGCTGCATTTACTTTCCTTTGACTCATTTTTTTAACATAGATTGAATATGCATGAGAATGTTATCTAAGATTTGCTGATATTCACCTTTTGGCATGATGCAGGCCTGAGATACTACATTGCCTAAAGTATGTGAAGTATGTGGACACTTGACATCCAAAACTCCTCCAAAATTATGGGCACTAATATGGAGTTGGTCCACGCTTTGCTGCTGTAACAACCTGCACCCTTCTAGGAAGGCTTTATACTAGATGTTGGAGCATTGTTGCAGGGATTTGCTTCCATTCAGCCAGAAGAGCATTAGTGAGATCGGGCACTGATTTGGAACTTTGGCCTGGCTCGCAGTTTGCTTTCCAGTTGATCCTAAAGGTGTTAGATGGGGTTGAGGTCAGGGCTCTGCGCAGGCCAGTCAAGTTCTTCCACACCTTTCCTGACAAAACCATTTCTATATGTACCTTGCTGTGTGCCCGGGGGTATTGTTATGCTGAAACAGGAAAGGGCCTTCCCCAAACTGTTGAAGAAGCACAGAATCGTCTAGAATGCGATTGTATGCAGTAGTATGAAGATTTGCCTGGAACTAAGAGGCGTAGCCCAAACCATGAAAAAAAAAGCCCCAGACTAAGGAGTGTATGGAAACCTTTGGTAATGTAGTGTACTTTCATAAGGAGAACAACTGTAAGGGTAACATGGGATTTGTACCCATTGCACCTTTAGCTGCCCGATGGGATAGCACCATGATTTTGAATTTGCAGTGAGTATCCAGGGGAGGGAGAGAAAGGGAGTCTGGGGAGGTTGTAGATCACAGAAGCAGCAAAATTCTGGATGAGCTGCAGAGGTCTGATTGCAGAGTCTAGGAGGCCACCTAGGAGGGAGTTGCAGTAGTCTAGATGGAAGATGACCAGCTCCTATGTTCACAGTTGGGTTGAACAGGTGTTGAGGAAGGGGTGGATTCTCTGGATGTTGTACAGGATGTATATGCATGAATGACAAACTGCCATAATATTCTCAGAGATGGGCAGTTCTGTTGCACTTTAGTTAATGATTTGCTAGGGATATCTTGTAGGTAAGTGAAGATATGTAGGTGCAAGACCAATGTATCGGAGGAGAGAAAGTTTTGTGTCATCTGTGTAGCAATGATACAACCGACTGTGGGAGGAGGAGACAGAACGCAGAGAAGAGAATAGAGAGAAGGTATGAAGAGAAGAGGGCTAAGGACTGAACCTTGGGGGACACCTGTTAAGTGTTTCTGAAATCTCAAAACTGTGCCCCCCCCCCCCCCGTGCAACCTCTAAGGAATGACTGCAAAAAGGGAGCCAGTTGAAAGCTGTGCCAGAAATCCGCAAAGTAGTCAGGGAAGGCAGTAGGAGGTGGTGGTCAAAAATGCCAAAAGCTGTAGAGGGAAAGAGGGTTAGGATGCAGGAGAGAGAAGCAGATTTTGCAGCGTGGAGTTCCCCCCTGACTGGGAGTGTGAGAGGAGGGGACTGAGGAGAGGGCTGCTGGAGTGGCAGTGTTGTCTGGGGCCATCCATGTTTCACTGAGGGCAAGAAACTAGAGGGAGCATAGGGAGGTGTAGGAAAAGATCAAGTCAGCTTTTTGAACAGCTGACTGGCACTCCGTATGCCCCCTGCAACTGTAAAGCTGTCACAGGGGGGCAAGGGAGGGTAGGTGAGGTTAAAGGGGTTCTGTGCTCCATAGAGTGATGATGGCAGGTACCTCTCCTGAGGATGGAGAAAACTGGGATGGAAACAGTATTATAAGAGCAGTGTTAAAATCAAAAGACTCCCTAGTGACTCCCATCCCATTCCCCACTCACAGTCAGTCAGTCAGTCAGTCGTAAAAGCACTGCGGCAGGTGTTTGCAATAAATAGCATTAGGGCAGAATGTCCAGTTCTGGACAGCGGTGTGTTTTAGTATCAGTGATTCATTTACTGTAAGTCACTGATTGGCTAGAGAACCCACAAACCATGTTTCCAAGGCAGAAACTGACTACTAATTGAAAGGACACCACAACCAGGTTTTATGTGTAATGGAATCTATGAGCTCACATATAACAGAATTAGTAATATGCTCATGTGATAGCCATCTGTCATCTCTGGCCCGGGTGCAATTTCAAACACATTTTATTCATAACTGCTGTTGTAATGTGCAGCGTGACATCTTGTTCACTGATTCGGCATTCTGGCAGTGCCTGCCTTTCTTTACTCACATACTGTATATAAATATTCCTTTATAGTTCACACAGGAGGAGGATGGAGCAACTCCAGCAGGCTGTGAGTGCATCCAGGCCATTTCAAAACCACTGTGCTCCAGATACAGGTGGCCTGTTTCATAAACGGATTTGTAAAAAGTAGCGGACTGAAAAAAAAGAGTGAAATGGCTGTCTGAGGATTTTTTTAATAGCACATATTATGGAGAGTGATTCTCCATGGGAAAGAGGGCAGGCCGAGTTTAGTGGGGTGGATGTGCTGGTTTGTGATATTGCTTTGCTGCAGACGAGGAGGGAAGTGGGGCAGCTGGCTTCATACAGATGATCTGCTAGCAAAAGCTTTTGCTCACCCTGGTCCCCTGCACCATCCCCCCCCCCCCCCCTTCCTGCACCCCCTCCCCCTGCCCCACCATACTGGGTTACTAGAGCCCACATAACCCAACTGCACGATTATCAAACTGCTTAGCTGCTTAGGATATACATTTCACCCACATTAGAGGAAACACATCTGACCTCCTTCTGCTGCCTGCCATTGAAGGTGAGGCAAGGCGAGGAATGGAGGGAGGGAGGAACTCGAACATTCCACCAAGGCCAACGCAAAAAGGGCCTGTAACACGATCCTCACCTATCGAACAGGTAATCTCCACCTCCCAGATTCTTCAGGTCTTGTGAGCAGAGAGAAATATTTAGGCAGGGGTAGGCAGTGAAGTTTCTCAATCTTGGATCACACTCTTGTTTTGTGGCAAAAAAGGAGAAGCCCTGGGGACTGTTCCTGTACTTGTGTTGTTGTGTTCGACTGAGGCTGCTAGTTAAAAAAATAATTACCTCTGACTATACTTCTGTAGGCTCTGAATTACAAAACAAAATCATTAAAAAAAATAGGTTATATGTTTGACAACTCTGATTCCAGCTTTAAATTTTTAGTCAAAAATAGAGTGGTGGGAAAATTGACAATGGATTGTGCTCAGATTTAACACACTGATTAAAGAGAAAGATGCTGAAAGAGAAACTCATTCATCTATTTTCTGAAAACCAAATAATTAAATTTTCTTGTGGTAGCTATGTTGCTTCAATCCAATACCTTATTCTAACTTAAACCTTGAAGTCAACAAATGCTTTTTTTTCTGTAAAAGTCAAAACATGGGTAAAGATCACTGAAATTTGTTGACATTCATTCATTTCTGTATATACATGTTTACAACTTTTATGTCATTTCATCTTGCCCCAGAATGAATTTTTTATGCACATGTTGCCTGGCATATTCTAATAATATTTTTCAGGTGGTGTGGATTATTTTTATTATTATTATTATTATTATCAATAGTAGTAGTAGTAGTATTAGTATTATTGCAAAAAGAGCAGTCATAGTGAATAATACTGTAAGGGTAATTCTCTCCTTATACATGCTCAGACCAGTGGTCTTGTGACAAAGCCTGGGTACAGCATGTGTGTGTGTGTGTGCGTGCGTGCGTGTGTGGGGGTGTGTGTGTATGTGTTTGCGCGTGTGTGTGTGTGTGTGTGTGTGGAAAGATATGTGAGATCACAGTGATCCTGAAAAAGAAAGTACAGAAAAATCTTTGTGTATGATTGCTCAGTCAAGAATTTGATGGCATAGGTTTTGTGAATTTTATGAGCTAAACATCTAGGATACCCTTGGTTTCTCCAGTTTGTATTTTTGACAAAATACATAGATGTAGAGTCCTTAGAATTCACTGTACGTATTTGTCAATTAGTGGTGTTAAACAAATACAAACAGAACCACAAGTGCATTCAACATAAATAGACCATTACTACAGGTCATGCTTTGTGCTATCAAAAATAGACTCTTGTGACTGATCATGCTGCAGTTATTTTGGAACTGTTGGCGGTACTTGAAAATGAACAACTCCAAAAAGGCAATAAAAATACCACAATCCCTGTATGCTAGCATGACATCAAACATTTTTGCATTCTATTAAAACATACAGTTGGTTCTATGTTTAAATGGTGACTGCACCCTAACGTTGTAGGGTTCTATTAAATAATACTACTATTCACAAGTACAAGTAAGCAGTTGTACTGTGCATTATAGAACTTGTGCCATTCAGTAAACATTCAACACTGTCATCTGTGTGAAAACCTGTGCAATAATGCTAAATAGATCACAATGCAGACGTATGCCCCGGAACATTCTGTTCTTCTCCACGGAAAGTTTTGAGTCCCCTCATGGTTAGCTGCAGGCTGAATAAAATGTGCTAAAATGTTCTGCAATGGTTCAAAGGGCAAAGTCCACCCTCTTGAGATAATCACACACAGCTGTTTTAATTTAATGCACTGCACGGAATTTATTGCCTTTATTAATTAATAAACTACTGTTGAAATCCTATCTCAGTTTGCCTTAAACAGATGAGTTTATTCATTATTAAACTGTTTTCTGGACATTCTTCACCATGTGGGCATATCAGTGCCATCATTTCACACCTCGGTTTGCCTTGTGATCCAACATGGCTGTGTTTTTCCTGGAAAAGTTAGAATAAACTGAACGGTTTCAACACAAGTTGTCCTTTCTTGATGTTTACACATAACATTACGCGCTGATGTCTAGGACATGCGTATCATATGGGCTTTGACAGTGAATGAAATAAGAGTAAACATGGGGGGGGGGGGCAAATGCAGGAATGACGGGGTCCAAACGAGTGGCTACGCAAAGGGGCTGTCATGTCAGCATGGCTACGCGCTGCATGAGAAACAACGGAGCTGTTGTTGCTGCTGCCACCTCTGCTTGGGCTCTTTAAACAAGCACTGTGGATAATAGCACATGACGGAGGCTTCGAAAAAGGTACATAAAAGGAACTGTGCTTTTCAGGTCATGGCAAGGGGAGGAGAAAAAAAAACAAATTAAAAAAAACAATGAATGCTCAAGACTGTTTCTTTCATCTTCAGTTTTTCCCAAATAATACTCGTATAACCTTTTTGAGTTTTGTACATGTTACAGCATACATTATAAAGAAAATGAGTATTTAAAAGTAAATAAAAATGTGTAAATGGCACATATAAACATAGAAATACAGTTATATTTTTCATGCATTCAATCAGTAAGTTAAATATAGCGTGTTTAAAAAAATTATATTAAATAAACACAAAAATTAATATAAATAAATAAATTAGTTAACCAAGCTCCTGTGTTTTCTGGATGTGCAGATGGACACACTCTCCAGGGCTGTGTTTGACCACAAAATCAATCAGTCAATCCTGAGATAGCCCCAGACTCATTTCAGGCCCCACCCCCAAGACGCTGCGTTTCTACCTCATAAGATGATTGACACCCTGGTGCCTTGAGTGGCTTCTTGAGGTTGGTTGTTAGCCAGGCTGTAGAGACGACATTGGGAGGCAGCCTTACTGCTGTGGTGTCAGGTCTGAAATGTGTCTTCAGTGAATGCACTAATGACACTTAACTACATATTTGCAAATATATAAATGATTACAGTTTTCAAATATTGCAGTTTTTTAGTATACTACTGTGCATACCCATGTTGAAAAATGGTATGCTGAAGTACACCTGAAGTACAATTAATGTTTATAAGTATGCTTGCTATACTATTTTTTCATATTGATATTTGTGTAATATTTTGTATATTTGGCATATCAGATTTGTCCGGTTCCATAAATCTGCATATTTACAATATACTGCAGTACAGTATATTCCATTTCCATAGTTGTCCCCATGGAACAGTGACAGCTGCTGCCACCCTGATCCTCAGGATTCCGTAGGCTGTGCCCCATCTCCTCAGGCAACCTGGAATGACTTGTTCGGCTGGGAGAGGGAGGCTTCCTTGGCTCTCACTTTAATCAAAGAGGCCAATTCAGGGCGAGGAAACCTCACTTTGAGAACATTAAGTGAGGCACTTAGCGATTGGACAGAATGACGCAAGGATTGAGTATCAAGCAACTCTTCATGTTATTTATTGAAAGCAGCATGCAAAGCGTAAACTTTGCCCAAAGCAAAACTGCTCCGGGAAGGCAAGGAAAATTGTGCAAGCGTTTTGCATGTTTAACTTTGCCAGATCTGCCCCGTTTCAACTCAAACCAGTTTCTGGCACATTACACAAACCATTCACTGGTGTCACACTCACTTGTGCAAATTGAACACATTGTGAGTGTTGTGAATTCTGCATGCTACATCACAGAGACTGTGCTGAAAATATTGTAAGTGGTTACTGATGATGTCAGTTACGTAATTATGTTAATAGGTCTAGCACAAGTTATGTATCCCAAGCTTCCGCAGTATCCTCATTGAGCAGCGTGTGTATTCCTTTTCACCTACAGTATTGCGATTGTATGTGCAGAAGTCAGTGACAATATGCTACTATATGTATACAATGCATATACTGTACAACATAACCACTTGTTACTGTTTTTGCATGAAAGAGAATTGTTACTGTTCATGAAAGACTAAAGCCATTAACCGACAGTTGGTGACTCCTGTGCTGTCTAATAGGAGCTCTGTAACGGTCAATACATTTATCCAGCAAGCTTGATAGGGTTAATCCCCAACAGTGAGTATTAAGCAGAGCATGTTATTCCTTGCAACGTTCTACATTTAGCAGAACTGAACAATGGCTTATGTTCTGCTGCTTTTAGTGCCCTGGTTTAAAATAACTGAGACCTGTTTTTCAGTTTTCAGTGCTGTGTAAAGTATTTTCAAAGTTTTTAAATACATATTTAAGAAGATTGCATAAAACACAACAGAAACCCCTTATGTATTTGGTTGCTTAAACCCCTGATACATTTTACTTGACCTTCACTCATTGCGTGTTGAACAACTGATGCAAAACTGGACTCTTGAGCTGAAGGTACCGTAAATGTTACATAACCTTTGGCCTCTGAGAGTGAATCCATGCTCTACGGCTTAAAATAAGCATGAGAAAAAAATGACTGAAACGGCTTAAGAAATAAAGGGTCATTTTGTATTGTAGTTGGAGAACATGGAGTGGGAACAGCAAAGCCTGCTGGCCATAGTACCAGGCAATAGAACACAATTATATTTGTGCACAAAACAAGCACGTTCATCCTTTCTGTGAAAGTTTGGGACAGGTGTTTTGACATACTGTTATGCCCTGATCTACAGTATGCATAGCACTCATGAGCATAAATGGGAGGCAGTAGTGCAGTGGTCAGGGAGCTGTGAACTTGTAACCTTGAATAAATCACCATTCAATTACCATTAAAATTATGCAAAGGAGAGAAATATGTGAACCCAAAAAGGATTCTTGGCACAACCTCTGAATTCAAGTGACTTATAACATTTGGAGATTCATATTTGAAGATTTTGAGATGCACCGATGACATTTTCGATCTCATACTTTCTCGCCTGCCTGACATTCTTTGCGAGGGAAGTCAACGGGGAACGGGGTCCGTGGAAAGGTCTCTGCATTCCCAATCAGCATTCCTGTTCCTCCGCCCGAACCTCCACCTGATGAGCACGCGCTCGTCTTGCGGTGACAGAACCGGCCCGACCGCTTCTGTGGGCTGTAACAGTTTTGACTGTGACAGCTTTGTTATGGGGGGAATCCACGAAAGGACTGCAATGTTTTGGGACTTGCTAAGCCATCACTAGTACCAGAAAACAGATCTATGATTAAAAAAGCACCCACAGTGAACAGAAAGTGTATGCCACTGCACTACCAGTGACATAGCCACAGAGTGGATATTTCATACTTTGGGATAACAGAGACAGAACTTTATTTGTGGTCACAAGCCAAGTCATTCAATACTAGAATTACTTGAAAACAAAAATGTCCTTCCATCTCTAATTTGTTTTCTGCTATAATTTGAGTAGGCTATTTCATTGTATAGACACAAATATTTACATCCACTCCCGTTTGACTTTTATCCATGTTACTTTAATGAAAAGCATTAGCTTGAAGTTGTCCAATTCTGGTGAATTCTAGCTAGTGAATACATCCAATAAATATTGAAGAGGCCAATTTGCCGGTAATTTAACAAATCTCATTTGTGGCTCTATGGTTCCATTTTAAAAAAAAATTCTTTTCATTTGTGCCCATTATGTGTGTGCCAAACTAAAATGAATCCCTTGTAAATGACAAGCATATTTCCAATGAATGTTGTTGTATTTGTACTGGCTAAATTTCTTTACAATCCACTCCATTGTGTCAAACAACACATACAGCATTGATATTACATGACACTGATTCTGTCTGAGACCTTTCCATTGTAGTGAATGTTTTGTATTTTTGTCTTAGTAAGTTAGTATTGACCCACATTGCCAGGACCTATATCTCCTATTAAGAAAACTACATCACTCTTCCTCCCTGACATTGTTTCCACTCATTTACACGTCTTGGTCTTGTGCTTTTGTACCACCACTGATTGTACTAGCTAACTATTTGAGCATGATTGCATGGTTACCGGATTTGCATCAATACTTTAGCAAATCAGTTGCTTGTTGCTTGCAGACAGCTAATGCACAAAAAGCAACACAAACTGCACCCAGTATTCTCTCTTTGTGGATCTACCCCTCTGTGTCCACGTTGACCTTAAAACTGTAGCCACTTACTTGGTCCCCCAAACCTGCTATAGGCTATTCATTTTCAGCAACTTGAAAATCTTTGAAAGTGCTTTTTTGAAGGAATAATAGCAGTTATTCAAATAGCAGACTATACGAAGACAAAGACGTTCGATAATTAGACAGAAAATACATGGCTGTAGTTAATCATTGGACAGGCTTAGAGCAGCTTGTCTGATTGACAGCCAAAGCACAAACCACCACACCTTCATATCTTTGCATTTCTTTTGTGTTTCACTTTCTTTGATTGCATAATACATCTAAAGCGCTGCTGTGCACCTGGCTTACTTTGTGGGCGTTTCGTGTGAATCTAAAAAAGCATCTTTGCAGTGAAGCGGGAAGAGCTGATCTTCTGATACGACTTAGCAGGAGATGAGAAGAAGCGATTGCGTCGATCACAAGGGCTCGCCAATCACGCGGGCTCGCCGATCACCTGACGGTCCCCGAGCTGTCATTCAGGCCCGGGCCCCATCTTGCATGGCCCACGTCTGGCGGAATGCTGGCATGCTCTTTTGTGCAGCAGAACATGCCTTTCCAATTCCGAGCGAGGATGAGTGCGGGCTTATGCAAGTGCGGGCTTCTCTGTGGAGACGGGCCAGGCTGACTCGTGACTCTATCCATTTTCAGTTGCGCTTTCTTTAGAGTCATGTCGCCGAACGGCTCTAGAGGCCCTTTTGCGGGAGATGCGCCAATTGATCTCTTTCCCCGATCAGAAGTGGCTAATTATATAATTACAGACACAATTTTACTAGTGACAGTGAACTCAAAGGTGATGTAACCCAATCGTCCTTGACATAAATCCTGTTGGTATCTTTGAGTACAATAGCTGCGTCCAGAGAATGACTTTGGCCTTGGCTAGAGGCTTGTAAAACTTTACAGCAAATCCATCATGTATAGTAACCTGGGACCAAAGGCGGTTTCCGAGGTTACTATCTACACCAATCAAAGTTTTAGGCAGATAAACCACAGTCTCACCATGTTCATTCTGTTAAGGGAATAGTGGTGCTCAGTAACAACCAAACAGGTTCAACATCAAACACAGTACCTGACTCCTTTCACTATAGCTAGCAAATATGAATATGAGGCAACTATGATGTAACTGAATTCCTTTTTGCATAGAAGAGAGCAGTAACATGTAACTTCACTTATTGTCAGAGAAATGCTCCAGGAGTCACAATGCATGCTATCTGAATCATTCAGCCTCCTCCCCAGATGCTTTCCAGAATGGGCCAATCACTTTGGGGCAGTACTCTTTTCTCTTTTATGGAAAACACACCCCATTCCCAAGATTCTCAGTCCATTACATGACAAGGGGAAAGTCAATCCCCACCACAACCCAGCATGGCAACAGGATTGTTTATGTTAACCACACAAACAGTGAGCCTTCTGTAGGAACTGTACACCTACACATTTAAAAATAGCAATTTACTGTATGTTGAATTACATAAATATTGATTAAAATCTGGAGAATTTACGTTAAGTGAAATCAAATATGGGGAATCCTGAGGAAAACTTTTAGAAGGACGTGAACGTGTATTATGTCTGTGTATTTATATTATATTAATAATGTTAATAATACACAGACATACTATGACTAATATTTCCACATCCAATTGCCAGAATAATTAGACAAGACAGAACATGAAGACATTATGTTTCCATTCTGCAAATTGGGCTGCAGCACACACCTCCATAATAACATTCTTTAGAGAACAGCACAAATTTGCCAAATAGTTACAAATGATGTATAAATTCATTATTGGCTCTTTACATAGTCACAGAAAGAATCATCTGTGGTTATTTGAATTTTACCTCAACACACTGAAATATAATTTTCACCAAATTCCTTTTTAGAAATGTTATCTTCCAGACTCCCAAGCACCAGTGTGCTCTCAGTGTTAACAGTTGCCAGTGATCCACCTCAACACACGTCCTTTCAACTTTCCTGCTCAATGACTTCCACAGAAGGTCAATAACCTTGTCTTAATAACCAAACAAAATGTCTGTCTTTCTGACGAGTGATATGTCACGGAACCCTAGATTTTCCCACACCACACATTTACATCACTGCTGTTACACCAATAAGCAGTAGGTTACCAGAATAAACATACATGGTTTCAATATCTGGAAATGAACATATCCTGCCATGCAAGCTGGTGTTAATGGCTGACTAGCCAGCTGAAAAAATAATCAACTGCGCCCCTCCATGGTATGATGTTGACACTGCACGAAAAAGGAATTGATCTAGCTGCAAATATTCTCTTGCACTCTCAGATCAGCTGATCAAAGGTAGAGGTTTGAGGAGGTCAGGAGAGGCAGACTTACAAATTGCATTGTATTTTAAAAATTCTGTTCCAAACACAAAGCAGTGAGGTCATTCGTTTCTTTCACAAGATAGCCTTCAGTGCGAGGGAATTTCAGTCTTCACTGACCAAACCTTCCAAACAGTTTTACAATAGAGCCCACCTCTCACCCCAAAATTTTTTTGTCACTCATACAAAGGCAAATGTTTACGTCACAAATGAACTGTTGTGCAAGAACAGTGCAAATAGTCAGTGGGAAGAGAGGAAAACAGCACTGTGATGATTAACAGTCTGAGCCCAGCCTAGCTGTCAGTGATGGAACTGTGTTTATCTCTTCTCCTGGTTTCCATGGTGAAGGAGTGAACTGGGTGGAACTCACGCCATCCTCTGTGGAGCTCCGCCCCCCTCAGTGCAGGAGGCCCTCTCCTCTCTGACTTAGCTCTGGCAAAAATTTATTTTAAAGCCTCATTGACTTAATTCATGTATTTGTTTGGACAGGCACATGAAGCACACTTTTATGCAGAATGGCCCCCAAGAGGGCAAGAGTCCTGGCCCTGGTGTGTATTAAATTTGTATACATGCACTTCAGTATGTATGCAGTGTGTGTGTGTACGTGAGCGTGTGTGTATGTATGTATGTGTGTTTATGTAATTGTGTACAAGTCTTATTGCTGTATTTGTTGATGCTTGTGTGCATACAGATGGGTTTTACATGTATTTAAGCCACCATACACCCCTACAATGTGTGTGTGTGTATGTGTGTGTGCGTGCACATGTATGTACATTCCACAATATTTTTGGGGAGTACGCCAGTCTGTGGAAATGTGTGCACAGATTTATTATGAACCATTCATATGCACTTCACTAGAGCACATACCATTTCATCCACTCTAATTTAAAGGATGCTACACTAAGCCCAGTTAACATTTACATGTGGTGGCAGGGCCCAGAACCTCTGTCATTTCAATGCGTTTGTTAGGCGGAGTGACTGATATTTAACTGCTTATATCTCACATCTCTGATACCAAGGGTTGTTTGAGACTGAATGCCCCAATCATCAGATCACTCATGAAGACAGTAAATGAATCCAGCTGGCTGGTTTGACCTCAAAATTGTATTTTCTATTTTAGCAGATTACATACTGCATTATTTTTTATTAGTTTCATAAACAAGTTAGCATTCCAATTTACCGTTGGTTCATGGAAGTCATGTGTCACATATTTCAATTTGAAATGGTCATCTGTGGTCAAAAGAGCAGTATAATGAAAGTTGTCTATTAGCTATATAACATAAGAACACATTGTTAGTACATGTTTTATATTTGCATGCATTCCAGCCAAAGGCTCCAGCAGACAAAGAAACTGACAACCAAACAAACTATGAGATAGATACACAACAGGGAACAGTGTAAGTGGCTTGTTTTATTATAGAAAGAATCCTGCATTTTGCCTCTCTAAAATGTAATGGTTGGTCCACCCTTGAAACAATAACATGTAACTGATAACAGCTTGGCAAACTTTTTTTTTTTACACATCCCTTCTTAAAAAAATGTAGTAAAATGAATCATATATGGGACACCGATCATTTCTGGCCCCAGTATATCAACAAACTTTGCCTGTACATTTGTACATAAAGGACACGTGATGAACAGTTCCCTTCTCAGAGCAGTGAACCTGTGCCCTGAGCGCAGGGGAGTAATCTGAACTGAGATAATCCCACAGTGACTCAGTTAGGGAGTGGTGAACCACCCATTTGCACAAAAAGACCTCTGTAGACAATGTAAAATTGGAGAACCACCACTGTGCAGGGGTGATGTGGGGCACTATAAAGACTGACTTAAATGTGATACTTTTTTTCTGTGAATTTTGAACTGAAACTCAATGAACTGAGTTTCCTCATCATTATTATCAACATCATTATCACCCATCAGGAAATTAGATTTTCGAAATGGTAAAATAACATTTACAGAATATTTCACATATTTCATTGTTTTTATTTGCAGCTTTTTTAATCCTGCCCATATTACGATTTCTGGCTCATACATGGTTCTGAATGACTTTTATAAGGCCAGGTTACTGTGAAATGGGGATGATATTTACAGCCATTCATACTTTCCTATTAATATTTTGCTATGAGCCCTATACTAAAGAGTAATGACCTCATTGATGATTTCATTTCCACTTTCTTGTAGTCCATGAAACCAACTTTATGCCAGTGCTACCACAACATGACCTAGCGAATCAGAGTGACCGGGGCAGTCTTTTCATCCAGCCACAGCTGTAAAACCTGCTGGTCAGTGACTGAAGGGTATTTGGTTTTTGGGCTGGCAAATACTCTTTCTCACCCAAGCCCACAAAAAAAACTACATACCCTATCTGTCCTCAGAAACATATACTCTGTCTAGTGGATTGAACCTACTGTCATTTTTACATCTCTAGGTTTTACGAGTAGCGGTATGCATAGTTTTGTGGTTCTTCCAGTGAAAGAGTGACAATGTTACTCAGTGTTCCAGTTTTCTGGGATCCCCTGTGTCAAAGCTCACTTGTTTATTTCTTTATTTACTTGTTTTTATGGTGCGGCAGTATCTGTGAAAGAAAAGCAGGCTCTGCTGTCTTCTGGTAAGTATGTTCTACTCCCCAGCTTGTCTCCTCTCACGTGCTCTCTCGTGCTCTCTCTCTCTCGTTCTCTCTCTCACCAACACCTCTCTCTCTCCATTTGGCCTGGGCTAGGAGGAGCCGTTCTGTATGTGAACCAGGAACCTCCCTGCTACAGCACTGAAGACCAGGAAGAAGACCAGGGGTCGAGGGTCACTGTTGCTGGAACTGGTAGCTTTGAGGAAAAAAAGATCATAAGATGATGCCTGATTACTTCAGCAGTCTTTAAAATGGAAATGACAAGCAACATGTGACTCACTGTGAGATGTGAAAGTGCATAAGAGTGCATGTGGTTAGGGAAGAGGGCTTGTAACTGAAAGGTTGCAGGTTTCATTCCTACAGCAGGTGTATCCCTGAGTAAGCAGTATGGCTTTCAGGTTAAAATAAGCTGCACATGTCACTATATAAAAGTGTGTACTAAATGGATAAAATGTAAATGTGAATATACTGAACATGTCTGTCTGTTTTTTGAGAATGCTGATTAACTACAAATTACAGTTTGTTGGCTACAGTGGACGGTGAGTAATTAGTAATTACAATTGTTGCAATTGCTGCGACTGCGCAATTATTAAGGAGGAGTGGGAGTTAATCTAGGACCATGGCGCATAAATGGTCCTAGATTACTCAAAATGACAGAATTCCAGCATATTTTTCTTCCTAATAATAAATTCAGTAATGTTCCGATAAAGAACACAAATGAAACAATGGCTACAGGATGTGTGGCTAAAAAGTCTACAGAAAAAGATGCTCCTGTTTAACAGCCATAATAATAAACAGTACAACTACAAAATTTTTATTTTTAAAAAATTGTCATGGGTTTACCCAAGAGATTTAGACTGAAGTGAAAAGTATTGTTTTTGGAAATGCTTTTTTCCCCCATGATTTAATTTCTGTGGTTATGAAAACACATTCTAAAATTAGCCTTCACCACTCATAGTCATGTGATCTGAGCCAAGATGGCAGAACAGTGCTAACGACCCAGTGTAACCCCGGCCTGGGAGTCCCCCACACTCCTCGGCAGCTGTCCTCCTGGACCATTTCCACACAGTACATTACGTAGGCGGCTGAGTTACACGGGCTTATGATTGATGTGCATGACAGGCTGCTGGCACCGTCTGTATTGTTTATATTGAACCCGCCTTCACGCGCACTTTTTATACTGAATGATAACACTCACTGGAAGGCTACTCCTACTCACAGCGGAGAAAACTATTTTGCAGCTCTGATGTTCGTTCCAACGAGGAGAACACTCAAGGGTATGTTCCTTTAAAATGTAACAGCTCTTGGCAGAAAGTAAAAAGTTTATATTTGCTAACATTAGCTAACATTCAACTTGTTGAATGCATGTCTAGTTTAATACTGCCCTTCCACTCTTAGGCACTTAGCCATCTCATCTTTAGTCAACTGCTGACTGCTAAACTGAATCAAGCTAAGACTGAAAACAGCCAATCTTGGACAAATATTATAAGGAAGATTGGGAGGCTGTTGTAATGCATCACAAAGGAACGATCTGTATCTAATTCGTTAATAGGTACACTTACTGTGACATGAATGTAGGCATCTCAAATTCTTGGTAGCTGTAGCCCTGTGATATTCTTTTTAGTATAAAACAGCAGTGAAGTATTTATATTTATATTGGTGGTTTTTTTATAGAGATTGGCCAGAACTCACTGGGTGGGCATTCACAATTGGGTGTGGTAGTTCAGCTAAGATAAATGAGTGGGCCTGAATACTATTTAGTTGGCCACGGCCCACCCTAGCCCACCCACGCCTATGCCAGCTGTGTAAGAGCAATAGTAAAGAGTGTGGTGTCGCTATTTCTCCTACTGTGCGTGTGAGGGGGTGTGCTGAGGAAGAGGAAGGGGGCGCATGTAACAGATACGGGGCTTGTGGGAAGTGGGGCCTCACCCAGGCAGGTTTTCCCGTCTTTCTGCAGGGACCCCGTAACGCAGCTGCACGCCGCCCCGGTCACCTGACTCGTGCAGATCTGCTGGCAGCCGCCATTGTTCTCCTCACACCAGTCCGACTCTGCAGGGGGGGAGGGGGGGGAAACCACCGTGAAACCTCCTCTATATAGGGTTGCCACCTTCACGTGATTTCAATCCGGGAGATTGGAATCATACACATCACACAGAATCGCACGCATAGCGCAGATAGCACATGGCAGTACAGTACGTCTTGCATGCATTGCCATTCAACAATCACTGCCACGCACATTGCTGACTGCAAAGTTTTGTTGAATAATAGAGAGAGAGAGAGAGAGAGAGAGAGAGAGAGATGGCTGTTATACAAGAATAGCCTATTTTATTATAAACATAGAGCTATGCCCAAGAAAATTTGGCAACTTCAATGACACTGATCATCATGTCTGTGCACAGCAGTGCTTCTGCGTGGCTTAAATCATAACATGACTCGTCCGTCAACAAATCAGATGCCTGCAACTGAAGTACATGTAGGATTTTGTGTTCCTCAAACCATAAGATTGCAATGATTTAATCAAAATAAGAAACCTGAATGGCAAATACGTTTTATCACGGCATTAATTCTTTAATAAAAAAATCTCCTATTTTGAATTATTTGCATTGCGGGAGACCTTGGCCAAGTCCGGGAATCTCCCAGCCAGTCCTTGAGAGTTGGCAACCCTACCTGAATCCCACACCCTCACTCCCAGGCATGCTGCTATTATTTTTAGCCCCAAGTCTGCGCTGTCTGTGGATATCTGCTGCTGGTGACAGTGTGAGTATCTATCTGTCTGTGCATGTATGTAGCTACGATATGTACATTAACATTTATAATGTAGCTTTAAACTCCACTGGATGTGGTTAGCATAGTTAACTAGTACTAATGCTTTAGTGATGTGAGAATGATTGACACTAAGGGTGGTCACCCACTTATCACTTATTCCACAGTTCCTGAAAGGGGCCCACTGTCTAGAGCCGAGCAAAATTCAACGTGCACCAGTGTGGGATTTCCTCTGGGTTCTCAGCACCCTTGATGGGGTTCTGTATAAGCCCAGGTAATGTTCCTTTGAAATGGATGTCCTCGACAGCAGTGTTTCTACTGGCCTGGTGTTCAGTGAGCGCTAATTGCATTTTGGGGGAAAGCAGATGGCTCTGGCGTGTCTCTGAGGCTGAACCCTGCCTTTTTACCCAGAGTCCTCTCTCTCCAGCACATTAATCATGTTATTGGACTGGGAGCATTCTGCCCACCTATGCAGCATATTAGCGCTATTTCTAAATCATGCTAAATCATGGGATTGGTACCTTGAAAATTGCAATGCCAGTGTACATTAGGCTAGAAAATTGGTATTTTCTTTAATTCCACTACTTCTGATCAAGCCACAGTCACTTCCCATTTAAAATCTGAAACAGATAGTTTTGTTTGTTGAACAAACACAGATGGAGACAGTACACTCCTAGTTTGTACCATTTTGGTACATCTGTTCACGCCCCCACCCACCCACTGCCGGCACATGTTTGTTATGATACACTGGCCAGATCTTGGAGTCACCCAACCTCCTAAATCCCAATTTAACGGCTGACTGTGATCGGCAGTTGGTGTTATTGGTAAAGGGTGCTGCTTTGTAAAAAGCGATCACTTGTATACTTGTAGCAGAGGAAAATCCATGTTTACAAAGAAAAAGTCCTCCCCCCCCAGTATTTTGTTCCAATCACCTGGATTTGCTATTAAGCACAATTCTGCAGGAGGTAAAACTAATAAGTGAAATCTATGGGCTTAATCTGCTGCCTTGATATGTGAGCACATTCGTGCACTGAACTGGGCCAAAGGACCACCTTAAAATAATACTGCTGAACATTGATGAGACAAAAGGCACATCAGTCACTTGTGAATAATGGCGTGGTCACCTGTCATAGTGTGTGGGTTACATTGCACATTTCTGTGAATGGCATCCAAACCCTGTTTCGGTTATAGATTCCCCATACTGACCTCTCCGTCTGATTGGTCCTACTGTGAGTATCTGTTCCTTATGCTCGCTGTAGTCTGTGTACATCCTCCTTCTGTGAGGGCAGTTCTGAAGAAACACAAGACACACACACACAGTGTCAGACACTCATAAAATATGAAAGGAATAACCCATGTCTATGAAACATCATATATTTCTTAGTATAAGCTAGATAATTACATTTGTGGTGTATTTCTGTGAAACACATTATGCATCATCTAGTGAAAGCAAGATCGTAGCAGTGGTAACTGTATACTGTAAACTGCGGGCTTAGCGTTGTTCCTGGGGAAGTGACTTGGTGTCCTGTGCCCTTGAAATTGTTTTCTTTCAGCCCTGAGATATTTACCCATGAGCTGTGAACTGTTTTCCTTTGAACCAGACTAGCTGGCACTTTGGAAAGACCTAATTTTAGGACAACACCAAGGCGTCAGGCAACACTGGAGCATCAACCCTGAACAAAGTGTTTAGCTGACAGCTTTATCTAATAGCACCACCATGAGGTATACTCTATAAATACATTTACTGTATTATTTAGTGGATATTCCTTTGGTTTTCACTGTGATGTAAATAAGGATTTTTGTTTCTAATGGATTAATTATTAATCATTTTCATCTCTTCTTTTCATCATTTTCAACTGCTGTCTATTGAAATGGTGCCCATTCAGCAAGGTTTTTTATTTTAATTTAATAAATTTGGAATGTCCAATCACCCGAAACCTCAGCTGTGTTCATGCCTAAAGCTCCACTGCTGATTCAGGACAGCGTAGGCACCCACAGATGAAACACGTGGTGTCGCCAGCTGCATCTTTACACACTGCAGACTACAGCTAAGCTCAGAGGAAGACCTTTCATATGCGGCTTCGACTGCAATCTATGGGCACCCGATCGGCCAGCAGGGGTCGCTAGATAGCGCCGAATGTGGAACCCAATCCGACTGAACCCTCCTGTACCTTGGGCATATTGCGTGCCACCCTATGGAGCACCCGGCCTGACTGGTACTGAGAGTACAGGCCTGGTGACTGGGCCCGGGTGGCGGGGGGAATCTTACCACTTTGCACGCGTTGGTCTCAGAATCGCAGAGCGAGACGTCGCAGTGCAGGTGCACCTCATCGTAGTCGCCGATGAATTTGAAGACGGTGACGTGGAAGCGACAGGTGAGCGACACCCCGTTCTCCGCCATTCCGATGGTGTTGTCCTTGATGTTGGGGCACCTGGAGCAAATTCACACAGTCTCTTTTTTTTGTTTTGTTTGTGCGGGTGTGTGAAAACTAGCGCGTGCGTGCGTGCGTGCGTGCGTTTTCTGGCAGACCGCTACCCTTTCTCGATGATGATGTAGCGCAGCCGGTCGCTGCTGTGGCGGGAAGGGGTGGCCCAGCACATGTTCACAATGAGGATGAGCTGGTGCTCGTCGGCGCCCTCCACGAACACGCCCACGAACAGGACGTCCCGCGTGCTCAGCACCACCTCGCCCTCGCGGTACGGGTGCCGGTACGAGGCGTTCTTGTACAGGGCCATCTTGGTGATGAAATTACCCTCCTGAGTAGGCAGAGTTAGGTTGATCACGCTGGAGGGAGGAATCAAGGGAAGATCAGGCATCCATTAGGCAAACAGCTCACTGCAGCCCCCCCAAGGGGTTTTAGTTTCATTGATCTTCTGTCTCTGAAGCACTGAAAAGTCAAGGGCCTGGGTACATACAAAGATGCTGCTTATTCTAATGTTTAATCTCATGGGGACATGAAAAAACGTTGAGCCTCCACAAATGCCTTTCAAACGGAACCGGAACAAATTCAAAAGGTTCAATTTATGTCCACAAGAATAAATTCAAAACAGAAAATTTCTGGATCCAGTAAGAGCAGGGGTTTATCAGCTCTGCTCAGGCCTGCTCACAGGGGCATGCGGGTGGGGAGCTGGGGTCAGGAAAGACCCAGACTCACACAGCCGCAGGCCGTTGTTCTGGGAACAAGAACATCGAAAGACTATTGGATTCATCCTTCAGGGGTCTGAACCACAAAGCAAGTGGCAATAGGCAGCTACTAAAAAAAGCACAGACAGGATATAGGGGGAATAGATTAGGAGGGCAAAAAGCAGTGGGTTACAGGAAATCTCACCTTAGCATGGGCTTGAGTACCGTGTCGAGGGAGATCTTGATATCCAGTTCGTAGGCACAGGAGAACTCCACATTGATAGTCTTGTCTCGGGTGATGACATTGCCTGTGTTGTTCACACTCTCAATCCACACCGTGTTCTTGTACATAATGTGAGTGCCATTGGACTGTGGGAGAAACAGGGATAGTAGTCACATTTGCAACAAGAGCATGAATCCATGTTAAAAACCAGTTTACTATAGAGTTACTATACCATGACAGAGAATGAAGGCAATGTCTAACAATGCAGCAGGTAAATACTGAGGCTAGATGGGTAAATGTATTGTTCTCATAATAATAATAATAATAATAATACACTTTTCACAATCTCAAACTGCATTATGGTGAATGAAGAAACTTCACCAATGTGTAGCCCCCATCCGGGTAATGCCATTTTGCACCAGAACACTCACTCACATCAGCTGAGGGGAAGAGGGACGGAAAGTATAAAGGGGCGGGGTTCTGACCAGTACGATGGAGCCGCAGTGGCCCTTCGTGTTGTTGATCTGGAAGGAGATGAAGTCTTCGCCCTCGATCCCAGGGCAGTGCTGGTCATTGATACGCACGTCCTCCCTCTCGAACCCTAGCTGGAAGAGCTTGCACTTGGAGATGGAGACCTCCATCAGAGCATGCTTACATGTCACCTCTGCTTGGATGATGTCATCTTCTCCTAGTGTGTAAAAACAAGTACCTGGTTAGACCAGAGATCTCAAAATCAGGTAATTGAGGAGTCTTCTGTATTTCAGCACTTAAATGACTTAATTTAAGGGCTGATTGGCTTTTAAATTTACTGATTGGCTGAAGAGTCCACAACCTTGTTTCCTAAATCAACAGCCTAGGTTTGCTGCTGATAGAAAGGAAACAACAAAATACTGTAGCCTTCCAAGCCTGGAGTTTGGGATCACTGAACTAGACTGGACCAGAACAGAAATCCAATGCTCTGGTACAGTGATGGGGGCACTGTCAAAGTTCTGACACCTCACTAAAGATTTTCCCAAGAGTAGGAGTGTTAACCACAGTCTCCCAAAAAACTGCAGTTTTACATCTGACTGAAAACATCATCCCCTACACAGTCCCTTGAATTTCCCATTCACATTGATTTGCGAGGTCAACACTAATGAAATAATATACGTAAATAAAAGCTGGAGAGGAAGACTCTGCTCTCCGCCCCTATGTTGGCCCCCCTCCTCCCCCCCCACTCACCGCTGTCGTTGCTGGGGAGCTCTGGACAACCACACAGGTCTCCTCCGTTATCCTGATCACAGGTGTTGTTACTGCAGATTTCTCCCACGCAGGGGTCATAGATCCATTCTGCTAAAGACAGTTCCACGCACAACATTAGCTGACTCCATACAAATGGCAAGCTGCTTATCCTAGCACAAAAAGCCGGTTTTTAACACCACCACTCACTAATCACTACCAACACCAAGACAAGCACTACATACAAGCATGCATATACCCATTTGCCCCAGTGCAAGAACTTAAGAATACATAATGCTGGGAACAGGCCACTCAGTTAAATTAGTTTAATTAGCTCAATGAACTAGCAACAGGCTATGCATTAACAGAGTAAGCCCACTGGATAATACATTATTACAAATCTATGGTTTCATTTAGTAGCCAGATGACAGGTAGTCAATTCTACATATTCCAGATCTTCCAGGTCGTCATTTAGAGAATCAGCGCAGGGACGTTGCAAATGCTCAGGTATTTTTTCGATTTCTCAGCTGTCCATGTACTGTAAATCTTCATATCATAAACTTCATCAAACAAACTGCCCCAAAAGGAAGAGACAATAGCACTGCATACTATGGAATTAATTCAAATTAACATTTTAAAATAACCAAATGAAATAACTAACAGTCAGCCAAGATGTTCTGTGGTCAAAGACAGCCCTAACTGAAAAACATACGTACAAATACATATTTCCAATACATGTATTTGAAATACTGCCCGTCCCTGCTTCTACCTCCTGCCCAACAGGTGGCGCTGTCCCCTTACAGCAGTTCTCCTGAGTGATCCACTTGGTGGTGAGCGTTCCAAAGGAGCGGCAGGCCTCGGCGTAGGCGGCCAGGGAGCCGCAGACCTGGGCCTTGCGGTGGTTGTAGCAGCCGTCCAGGTAGCAGGACTGGTAGAAGGGCTTGGGGTCCAGCAGGCCGTGGCAGGGCTGGAAGAAGCCCTTCATCTGGGTGAGCTTCTGGCAGCCGTCCTCGCCCTGCAGCTCCGACACCGCCGTGTTGTCGCAGGACTGCGCCAGGGCCACGTACTGAGTCTCGTCACAGCTAGCGCGCCGCAAAACACGCAGACAGGAGAAAAGCGCATTCCCTTATTTTATTTTATTTTTTTAATACGTTGCAGTTTTTCAATGTTAGTTTCTCAATAATTTTTTTACTTTAGGTCTAGTTTATACTTTGCTGTATCACTTAGGAAAACTGTGTTTACAGCATCGCATAAACAACATCAAGCACAATAGACAAAAACATAGAGGTTAATATCACAGTGCTACTGACCATTCTGTAAGTCCTAAAGTCAGAAAAAATGGAATGTTATTATGTATTAATAACATGATGCATATGATATATATTACATTATTAAACATCAAATAAGTTGTTCTGATCCTCGATGCCAATTGGCTGAAACCGCATTCTACGGTGATTGTAAATCTGATATATTTATCAATGGACGCATCCAAGATCTATATGCATGCCATGGTCTTTGCACATATGGCCTATTGTATCACAAGTTGGTCACAAGCTGGGGAAACCACAGTAAGACCTTTACAAACAAGCTGTTAAGATACTGGACAAAAAGCCATCGCAATACCATCACTGCCCTATCCTCTCCAAATACAACCTATTTAATCTGGATAACTTCAGAAAATACTCTGATGTCTGTCTTGTGTTTAAAATCATACATGACTTAGCCCCCCCACCACTTAAAAATTTCGTCATGCACTGTGCAGACCATAACACCAGGGTCACTCGAACCTCAACTAGAGGTGATTGTGTCACTCCCAGGTGTCACACTAAATTCGGACAATCTTCTTTTTCAAATAAAGCAATTTCTCTTTGGAATTCCCTTCTGTCGGACATCAAAAACAACAGTAACTTGCAAGCTTTTACATCTCAAGTCAAAGCATGGATTAAGGCAAACCAAACCTGCCAACATTAACTCAAAGCAACTCGCACATGCGCACACACGGATTGTAATTGAACTCATGTACTTCCTTCTCTCCTTTTCACCATTACAGGATGTTCCTCTCCTGTCCACATGTGGATAAAGTCCTCTGTGTTTTTACTATTGTAACGTCATGTAACTGTATTGTAATGTATTATTTAATTAGTTTTATAGTGTATTTTGTATACTGTGATTGTCCTGACTTTCTTGACTGTTTTATGTGTGACTGTTTTATATGTGATTGTTCTGACTCTTTTGTATACTGTGATTGTCCTGACTGTTTTGACTGTTTTATATGTGATTGTTCTGACTCTTTTGTATACTGTGATTGTCTGACTGTTTTATTGTTGTACACCTGCCCAGGGACTGCAGATGAAAATGAGCTCTTAGCTATATCTGGTACAATGCATCAAATTTCTATTGCTGAAATTTATGTTAAGAATTGTACATTGTCCCTGTCAAATGACGTAAAGTAAAGTAAAGTAAAGTATAGTGAGAATTATTCAGACAGCCTTTTTGTAAACACTATCACACCAGGCACAAACCGTTACTTACACATAATATCACAAAATAAATAATATTGTGTCATCAATCCTTTCGATGCATAGATACAATTTTTTATAGAAACGAAACGGGAGTCGAGGCCGTGCCGTATCGTGAGTACAGCCATGGCTACGTGGGTTTGCTGGCACTGCGGTTCACATTGTGCTTAACAGCTCCCCAGTAGCCATGACTGTATCCATGACACAGCACTGCCACTCATACCATGTTATACCGTAACTACACCTCACCTGTTCTGCATGCCGTTGGTCTTCCAGCTCTGTGCCAGCTCCAGGGCGCTGAGCGCCGGCTTGCCGCGGGAAGTGATGTAATCGTCGGTGGGGTCCCCGTTGAAGTTGCCGCACAGGCCGCACACCTTGTTCTGCAGCCGCGGCCCCATGGTGATGGTCAGGGTGTTGAAGCGGTTGTAGCGCACCTGGATGTCCTGCACCGTGTCGATGACCAGGAAGCCCTCCGACGTGGAGACCCGGGTCATCAGGCCCGTGATGAAGGGCACCGACACGGGCGTGCCGTTCACCTGACCAGCGCACATGCACGCAAACGCACATGCACGTGCAAGGAAACATATGCGGGCACGTGAACGCACGTGCAAGGGAACACACGCAGGCACGTGAACGCACAAACGGGCACAAACACACAGACATGCATGACCACACACACATATATGCAAACACACACACACGTCAAACACAATCATCAATGATAGTATAAATGTTTTCATGATTACCTAATCAGAAAAGACCTTGACTAGGGCAGGTAACCAAAGGTATAATTATATCTTCAATAATGGAACCCTTAATCCTTATGTAATTACTGTTACTGTTTATGCTTAACTTCTTATTGCCTCTTTCCTTTTGTTCTTTATGAAGAACAAAGGAAATTTCTCAGGGTCTTTAAATGAAATGTGGCTCCAGTGATAAAGCGTGGCTTTGTCACAGAATGAGTTCCATCATTAAAGGGAGGACGGAAGAAGGTGCGAGAGCCTCGTGCCACTACAGTTTCCAACCTGGCGAGAAAGGAGGCATCCTACCCACAGACCTTGACAGTGGTGCCGGAGATGAGGATGTTCTCCTCGTTGATGTAGAGGTAGGCGTGGGAGATGGTGGTGAGGTTGGGCGTGCTCCACTTGTCGAAGTTGGCGATGAGCTGGAAGGAGAGCTCGGGGAGCTTGTGGCAGATGGTGGAGAGGACGAAGGAGCAGGAGGCGGGGAGGCGCAGGGAGGCGCCGTCGAAGGTGCGGAAGACGCCGCCGCCCGAGGCCACGCAGTGCTGGCTGCGGCGGGCGAAGCAGCCCCGCACGCCGTGCCGCAGGGCGCACTCCTCCTCCGCCTTGCAGCGGCGCGGGTCGCACTGGATCAGGTTCCGCCCGATGCACTGGCAGCGCTTGGTGCAGTCGCTGTTCCAGAAGAGCTGCTTGGGCTGGGAGAGAGGAAGAGAGAGAGAGAGAGAGGGAGGGAGGGAGGGAGGGAGGGAGAGTGAGAGAGAGAGAGAGAGAGAGAGAGAGAGAGAGAGAGAGAGAGGGAGGGAGAGAGAGAGGGAGAGAGCGGGAGGGAGGGAGGGAGAGAGAGTGAGAGAGAGAGAGAGAGAGAGAGAGGGAGGGAGGGAGGGAGGGAGAGTGAGTGAGAGAGAGAGAGAGAGAGAGAAAGATAGAGGGAGGGAGGGAGAGTGAGAGAGAGAGGGAGGGAGGGAGGGAGAGACAGAGACAGAGAGAGAAGGGAGGATGAAGAGAGAGAAAAAGAGAGACAGAGAGAGAGAAATTGAAGGGAGAAGAAGAGAGAGTAGGACAAAGTTACGCAGGGAGCAGGAAGGTGTTAATGAGAGGGAGGGAGGAGGGAGGGAGAGAGCAGGGGGGAGAAAAAGACAGAAAGTGAGGGAGGGTAAAAGATAAGGGGTTGGGAGGGGGGGAGACAAAGAGAACAAGAGACAAGGAACGAGAGAGAAAAATAGAGGATGAGACGGTTCCTCTCCCAGATCCTTGTAGCATGTCACAGTTTACAGACGCACAGAGAGTGAGAGGGCGGTGAGAGGGGGACGGGCGGGAGCCTCACCTCGTAGTACTTGCCGTCGGTGTAGCAGCCGCAGTTCTGGTTGAGGATGCAGCTCTTGCCGTTGATGACGTAGCCCTGGTCGCACTGGCAGCCCTCCACGCAGTAGTGGTTGCACTCCCGCTGCCCGCGCGCAGGGGCGCACTGCGGCTGGCACACCGTCATGCAGCTGGCGTAGTGGCTGTTCGCCGGGCACGTCAGCACTGGGCACCGAACGGGAAACGCGCGTCAGTCAGCCGGCTAATCTGTCCGACTCCCGAAAGACGGCAACAGGAAGTTCACCAGAATGTCCTTGTTGATACAGGATGGTTGTAACTCTGAGAACATTTGAGAGTCTATAATGGAATTATAATGAATAGAACTGGAATTTAAATTATATTTATGTCAGTCACTTTCTCTCCTGTGTGACACTGAAATTACTCTCAATCATTCTGAGAGGTTAACACTAATCAAGCAGTGTAAGAGGAATGGGTTTGCTGAAACAAAATTTGGTGTGAGAAATACACTCAAGTTGTGATGTGACCATGAAATAAAATCAATTGAAATTGCTTTGAGAGGTTAATGCTAAACAAGATATGTAACAGAAACAGATTTGTTAAAACCTGGAAAAAGGTAGAAATAAGAAGTTTGGAAGAAGAAATGCATGTCCGCATCCCACATGACAGCGAAATTTAATGATCCAAAATTGCATTGTCTATACGGGCTTGTTGAAACTCTGGGAAAGAAATCATGGAACAAACTGACAAGCTGCAAAAACATTTGGAAAGGGAAACACTGTCTTGTCACTTTCTTAGGCCACCATGCAACAGCAAAAAGAAGTCTTGCTAAATGAGGTGGCTAAAAAAGAGGCATAACAGGAATGGTCTTGTTAAAACTGGGGATATTTGATAAACAATATTTTTGAATGACACTGGGTTTGTTTACGCTCTGGGAGGATGTTCCGGAAAGCCAGTAGACTTGCACACACCACCGACGCATGTGAAGCCCTAAGTTGATTATGCTCCGTAATACATGAAAATAATCAAATTTCATGCAAAACAAACAAGAGCTGTGCTCTGTGTTGTGGGGACACGCTCCAGATCTAAGCTCTGCTACATCCCCTTTTATTTTATATTTTTCTACAAATTAGAAGTGGACACGTGTTCTTTCTCTGACAGAGAGGGGCTGTTTAAGCTCATCATGTATATTTCTGTTTCACGGTCGTTTCTCATTTACTGTGTTGGATGCCATTGTATGCTCTGTGCTACAACCTCTTGGTTAGGACTCCCTTGAAATACTTTACTTTACTTTACTTGGATAAGTAAAATATGATAAATTTAAGAATAAAAGCAGAAGCAGAACCAACCACAAGGAGTAGCCTGCCTCCAGCCAATCACAGGGATGCCTTGGGTTTGGCAGGCGCTGGCGTAGATCTGCAACCAATTGCAGATAGTTTCTGCGGCTCCCTGGTCCAAACAGGTGTCCTGCAGGCAGCTCTGGTAGAAGTAGGCCGGGGGCACTTTGCTATGGCAACGGGAGAACACTCCGCGACGGTCAGCGATCAGCCCGCACAGCCGGACCGCTTCCGGCTCCACGTAACCGTACAGCCCGTCTCCCAGGTGAAACCGCTTGCCGTGGTTGTCGTCGTTGCCGTCGTCGGTCTCCACTGCCAGGTCGCCGTCGGCGGCCAGCCCGCGCTCCACCAGGCCGCAGCGGGGGCAGGTGTCCCCGCAGCCCACCTGGCAGAAGGTGTCCCTCTCCGCCCAGGCCATGCCCCACTCGGTGGGGGTGAGGAGCGGGGGCGCCGGGGGCAGTCCCTGGCACAGCCCGCAGGTGGCGCCGTAGAGGCTGCGCGGCAGGCTCAGCAGCAGCAGGGTGTTCCAGTCGAAGGCCACCTTGAGCCCGAAGTCGGTCTCGAGAACGAGCTGCAGCCCGAACGTGAACATGTTGACTCTGCCCGGGCCCAGCTTCAGAGGAAGGTACAGCCGCTCCTTGTTCACCTGTGGGGCGGATCATGGAGCTCAGTTTCACTCACAGCAACACCCTTTACCTGCTGCATGAGCTACATCTATACTTAGGTATTTACCAGGCTCTCTCAATTAAGTGACTTTTTACCCTAAAAGCAGACATGTCACAACTAGTAGTAACAGTCAGTTTGTAAGGCTTACAGCATACGTTTAATTGCCATAGTAGATGTGAGAGGGAGATTAATGATATAGTGCTATATGTAGCATACGGGTTCCAGAATGCAGTAGTCAGGGCAATCTATTAAAAACCTGTAATAAATACCGAATTTGGTGTTTGTTGAACCAAGCTTCAGCATAAATAAATATGCTTTCAGCCTGAAAGCTCATTCCAAACACAGAAAAAGGCTTCTGTGATATTTGAGTTTGTGAGCCTTATCAACCTTCCTGACTGACAGATAGGAGTAATAGGTCTTATGTTTATTCTTATTGAGCCAAAGACAGTTAAATAAACTGGCACACCTTTCAGTTGCATTTTTATAATTTGTTTAGGTAAATAATCCACAGTCCTGATCCTGGAAAGCCAACTGTGCTGGTTTTTGTTTTTGCCTTAAAATCCGCAACTGATTCAGACCCAAGAAACAACCAGGGGCTTCAATTATACAGTCATCTTAGAATCTATCCTAAATGTGAGCATATGATCATTTCCTAAAATGTTCCTGCGAACGATTTTTAAAATGCCCACATGCACAAATAAATGTTCCAAAATCCTTCCTATGCATGATCCATTTATAAATCACAAATTATCTGAAAATTGTGCGCACAGGTTCATTTTTGTTTAGGGCCACCAAAATCCTAGAGCAGTCTCTGACTGGTTTAAGTGATCAATTGCTGTGCTACTCAAGTGCTAAGTAACAGCAAAGTCCAGCAGACATCAAAAAGAACCAATACATAAAATAACTGAATACAATGATTTAGTTATCTGAATGAACAAAAACAATATAAGGCAATATTGATCTTTCTTTTAAAAAATTGATTTCGGAGAGTAGTTTTTTATCAGGACCCTGCAGTGCTAAGCCAACACTCACAAAGTTTATATTAATCCAGCAGTGACCAGATGTGCTCAGTTAAAAAGTACTCTAGCGTCTTGTTCTCAGTTGCTTGTGACAGACTTACCGTGACCGTGTGTTTGTAACTGCGAGACACCTCGATCTCGTAACTGTACACCTCCAGGACGAACCCCTTCACCCAGATGGCTTGTCCGGTGTCGCGGTCCTCGTTCCTCGCCGACAGCACAAAATGCGGGAAGATGTCGCCCGCGTCCGAGTCCCCTTCGCCCAGCCCTGCGCCCGCCCCCTCGTCGTCGTCCTCCTCCCTCCCGCAGTCGGTGGAGACCAGCCGGAGGGAGCAGCTGCTCTGCAGCTCAAAGGGCATCCCACCGAAGGGCAGGAAGTGGCCGTATCCCGCGGCGATGCACACAGCCTCGGTACGGGGCTGGCAGAAGTACAGCCCGCTGTTCTCCGTGCAGTACTCCTCCGGGCCACAGGGGGCGACGTGGCAGTAGACGCGGTTGTCGGAGCCGTTGCAGAAGCAGCGCTCCTCGCACTCCCAGTCCATCCAGAAGGTCTCGTTGGTGGCCATGTGCCGGCCCCGGTGGGGGCAGCCGCAGTCGCTCTTGGGCACGCACTGGCCCTCCTTCAGGGCATACCCGTCCTCACACTGGCAGCCCTCGGAGCAGGGCAGCGGGCACGGCCTCTCCGGCTCCAGGTTGGTGCAGGTCATCGGGCAGGCCGTGGTGCACTCCTCAAAATGGCTGTTCTCAGGACAGGGCAGGGCTGCAGAGAACAGAGACGGAGAGAGAAGAGAAACTGACTGGCAAGCGAGGCACAGTCACTACCCTTTTCATCAGCAGCTGTTTAGTGTACTGTTCACTCTCAAGGACAGTTGTGGGGAAAAGGAAGCACAAAATATATTGTGTTACAAAATACGGAACACCCTCATGAGTAAATAGATCAATAAACTAC
This sequence comes from Anguilla anguilla, assembly GCF_013347855.1. Taxonomy (NCBI): domain Eukaryota; kingdom Metazoa; phylum Chordata; class Actinopteri; order Anguilliformes; family Anguillidae; genus Anguilla; species Anguilla anguilla. The sequence goes on from NC_049209.1 coordinate 27,664,781, forward strand.
AATGAAAATGGAGGTTTAAATTGCTATGTAGATGGCAAAGAGGTATAACCCAATCAAAAAAAGCTGAGCAAACCATACTTTTTATGAAACATATATGCACTAATAAATGTTTTGATTGTGGTTATACTGGGCAGCTCCCAGGTGTGAATGTGTATGAGTGTGAAGCAGGGCGTTCCTGCAAAAGAACATCAGTGATCAGTGAACCTACCCTGGGTAAATAAAGGTAAAAAAAATAAAAAATATGTAATGTATCCTTCCTTCAGGGTAACACTGTAGAATACAGTACTATTATTAAAATAACTACAGTTAACCCCTATTTGGAAGTTATGCCCCAATTTGCATCAACCTGTAGTGTCTGTAGCTCAGCCCTATTTCTGCAAAATCCTCCATCAATTTGGGAAAGTGTGGATCACGAAGGTCAAATCTGACAGCATCCTTCCTGCTGTGCCGCTCTGTTAATTTCATAAAATTCACAATCAATTAATAAATAATAATATAACTCCCAATAAATGTAGTACATTTCCATAGCTTTGTTATGTTGTAAACTTCCCTGCCCGTTGGCACTCAAGCAGACCCGTGAGCGCTACAGAGGGAGCGCTGAGGCGGGCGTGGCACGTACGGCAGCTGGTGGCGCTCCTCCAGGCGCCCAGGCTGATCTGGGCGTCCTGGCAGGCGGACGCGTACGCCTGCAGCGAGGAGCAGAGGGCGGAGCGGTTGCCCTCGCGCACGCACATGTTGTACAGGCAGTTGCGGAAGAAGGGGGAGGGGCTGACGGCATCGTGGCAGGCCAGGAAGGAGCTGTTGCCGGGGTCGTTGATGTTCCCGCAGAGCCAGGGGCTCTGGTAGAGGCGCAGGTCCACGCACACGCGGTACAGGTCCTCGCAGTCGCCGTTGCAGGTCAGGTCGTCGGCGATGGCCCGCCAGCCCTCGGCGAAGAGCTCGGCGCTCTCGGCCTGCCGCCCGTTGGGCAGGCGCAGGTCGTCCGAGGCGTTTCCGTTTGGGTAGCCGCACAGGCCGCAGGTGGCGTTGTAGAAGCGCGTGGAGATGGTGACGTTGAGCAGGCCCTGCCGCGCGTACTGGAGCCGCACCAGGCCGCTCCACTCCACCACCGTGGCGTTGCCGGGGGCGCGGTACACCAGCAGGGTCTCCAGGGGGTGCACGTACGGCAGCTGGATGGGCTCCGAATTGAGCTGCGGCGACAGGAACATTATTCAGCAAGACCTCGGCAAAAAGCCGTGTGGACGGTTACAAAAATTAACCTGAAAAAATATTAGTTACAAATGTCGAATTTGTACTTACAACTGTATCAAACTAATTTAAATTAACACATTAATGTGCAGACCAAAATTAATAGAGGTGCCAGATTGAGAATTATGAGCTGGGGTTGCCAGAAATTAAACTCACAGTTATGGATACTCGCACATATTCCAATCTCTAGAAATGCAGGACTCTTAATAACATTACCCTTAATAACTCTCTTACAACACTTAACTCCTTCTTACTAACACTTATTTATGTTTGATTAATCATCAGCAATGAAATTTAACTGCAATATATTTGTTATGGGTTAGTTTCACGTTTTCCGCCTGGTCCCATTCTAAGCAGGTAGGGAGAGCACTGACCTTGACCATGTTAAAATCCGACCCCCCCAGCTGCACCTCCAGGGGCCCCAGCCTGGCGACCACGGGCCGCACCCAGCCGGGGCCTTTGTTCACCAGCCTGCGTCCGATCTTCACCTCCACGGTGGAGAGGTTCCGGGCCGCCGCCCCCGGCCCCACCCCCACCCCGCAGGACTTGAGGAGGAAGTAGGAGTTCTCCTCGGGGAAGGAGAGGGGGGTCCCGTCGAAGGTGGACAGCACCTGGCTCTGGGACAGGAAGCAGGCGCTCTCCCGGCGGGGGTAGCAGCCCAACCAGCCCTGCTCGGCGGCGCACACCTCCCCCTCCTCGCACGCGTCGTCGAAGCAGGAGATCTCGCCCTCGGGCCCGCACACGCAGCGCTGGAAGCACTCCCCGGGCGAGCCCGCCCAGAAGGACTCGTTTCGCGGGTAGTAGAGCCCGTCCCGCTCGCAGCCGCAGTCCTCCCGCCGGACGCAGTGGCTGCCGCTCAGGACGTGCCCCTCGTCGCACTGGCACCCCTCGGTGCAGGGGTGGGCGCAGTAGAGGTGAGCGGTCAGGTCGGAGCAGGACGCCGGGCAGCTGCTGGTGCACACCTGGTAGCTGCTGTACTCCGGGCACGCCAGAGCTTACGGCATGCGAGGACCAGAGAGGAGACGACAGGGACGATAAGCCGTTTGACAATTTACCAAATTAAAAAAACCTTGAATCTCCATTTTCCCCTTTTTTATTTGATACATAAATAGAAGGCCTGTATTGTAATCGTCAACATATAATGGAGTGCTCACTTCCAAGGCTTGACACAGTGCTTTCTAGACTTTAGGAAAATGCAATGTTTCGATTGGCTGAAAGGCCTGTTCTCATTATGATGTTTGCTCAAGTTATTTCTGATTGACTCACCACAGAAGGAGCGTGACCTCCAGGAGCGGATGGTGACCCCCAGGGCCTGGCAGGCCAGGGCGTAGGCCTGTATGGCCTGGCAGAGCGTGGTGATGTTGTCGCGGTTGCTGCACATGTCGTAGACGCAGCTGTAGACGAAGGCGGTGGGGTCCACCACGCTGCGGCAGTCCCTGAACGGCCCGTCCGTCTTGTTGATCAGGCCGCAGTAGTCGGGCCGGAAGTAGAAGGATTCGGTGGCGGGGTCGCAGAGGCTGCAGTTGTGGGCGCAGCCGTCCGTGCAGCGCCAGTCGGCGTCCTCCACGTGCCAGCCGCCGCCCAGCTCCACCACGGTCTCCGCCAGGGAGCCGTCGGGCAGGACGGGGTCGTCGGCGGGGTCGTCGTTATAGTTACCGCACAGGCCGCAGGTGTTATTGAAGTAGGAGCTGGGCAGCGAGATGGAGGCATAGTGCTGTCCGTCGTACGTCACCAGTAGCCCGAAGTCCGCCTCCAGGGCTACCGCTACGCCCGATTGGTACACGCGCACAGCTCCCAGCTGCAGCTGCACTGGCAGCGTCTTCATCAGGCCGTCTACCTGCAGGAGGTCCGATATGCGTTCAACAAGGCAAACGCTTGCTATCGTTCGTAAGCTAATATAAACTTTTTACTCCAAAGAAAGTTTGCAAATGCTAGCTGAACATTTGAACGGTGAACAAAATGGCTGCCAAAATGAATGGTAAATGGTAATGGTACAGTAAATGGACTGCATTTATACACCGCATTTTCAGCAACTACTGAACTGCAATGAATGCCTCATGATAAGTCAAGATAAGTCAACTCAGTTAACTATCATTCAGAAGGAAATTGCTCAACAGTATCTTTTACAAATGAGTTTGCTGCAGATCTTATGCTTTTTGATTATTAACTTTTTGTAAACTCCTGAACATTTGGTTCCTATTGAAGTCTGTTCACGTTCATTTAAAATTCTGAATTTTGCCGTGTGTGCACTTTGCAACACACCCATGCATATTCAGGAAATCAATAAAGGTTTAGTATACACGCTTGCCTCTATAGATTAAGATCTGGCAGTTCTTTGGGTTTTTTGTCCAAGACGAGGTGCACAACCTTTGCACAATAAAATATCCAGCGTGAAATCAACTCTGATAGAGTACATTTTACTCTAATGGAGCGCATTTGGTCTTGGACTCACATAAACTGTTGCAGTTAAATTAACAAAGATCATTTTAAGAGTCAAGACTCAAGATTTACTTTTATATTGCCAGGGTCCTCAAGGGGAAATTGTGTCTTGGACCCAATACTACTGCATAAATTGACTACATACACATCACCTACAACAGATACATAAACACTGTATGGGCTCTTACTATAAATATTCTTCAAATATTTTTTTATGAAATTGCATTCACTATACACAGGGTTCGAATTACGGGGGGGATTGGGGGGGTCTGACCCTTATTAAGACTTGGACCCCCCCAAAAGAGGTAAAAACAACAGGTTGGGGGTGTCGAAACATTTATATATCCTTCTTACCTGTAATCGTAAATATTACAATATATTTCCCATCAGTGGCGTCACTAGGCACCAACCCTGGTGACACCACTGGTGGGAAATATATTGTGATATTTATACACCCCCAACCTGTTGTTTCTACCTCCTTTGGGGGGGTCCAAGTCTTAATTAGGGGGGTCAGACCCCCCCAATCCCCCCCGCAATTCGAACCCTGACTATACAGCATACTGAAGCCCGTCTCACATAATCCCTGCCTTCTGTCATTAAGGAGTTTGACGGGGATAAAAGAATGCAGTTTACATGAAAGGACCCTACAGCACATTTCATTTTGACATAGTTTATTTTACTGTGCGAAATATGGGTGTCTCACCTGCACAGTGCCCAGACTTCCTTTTGGTAAGGTGACGCGGTGGCCGTACAGCTCCACGGTGATGTCACGCAGCCAGGAGACGGAGGTTACCCCGCGGTTCTCGTTCTTGGCCTCCACGCTGAAGGAGGGCAGCCCCGCCACCTCCCAGCAGGGCCGCGCCAGCAGGTAGGAGCAGGTGCCCTGGAAGTGGTACAGGAAGCCGTCGAAGGTGTGGTAGTGCGGGTCGCCGAACACCACGCAGGTGCTGGTCCTGGTGGGCTGGCAGTGGTACGCCCCCTCCAGCTGCTCGCAGGTCTCCAGCTGGCCACACAGCGCCTCCCGGCAGATCACCTCGTTCCCCAGATCCAGGCAGCGGCAGCGCTGGGAGCACCGATCCGACAGCCAGAAGACCTCCCCGCGCCTGTAAAAGCGGCCTGAGCCGGGAGATGAAGTATAATGGAGGAGCGGGGAAAAGTGCGGTCTGCTTAGCAGCAAAGTATAAGCGAAGCACTTATACTTTGTTACTCTGCACTCAAAGATTTCCTTTTTAAGAGACTTTTAAGCTTTTAAGTGACATAACTCATATCGATTGTACACTGCTTTATTTTGCAGTGTTATTGTGTTGTTTATGATCTTTCTGTCCTTGATGTTAAGCTGGGAGTATACTTGAAAAGAAGGCGAACTCGGCCGAAATCAAACCACAACTGAACAACATGGCGCTGCATACAATACAAATGCACGTATACTCATAGCGGCTTAACACTGGTGTGGGGCACAGATTCAGATTCTGCGGTTACCACAGGTAACGTTTGCCGCAAGTCACGCATGAAACAACAATAGCTGTGGTAACAGCTTTAATGTATTTAGTGCAGCACAAAAGAAAATAACAAAGATAAGAGTATGTTCGTCAGCAAGTGTTGCCAACTATTTTCTATGGAAAGTAGCTAAGGCCTCCTCTAAAAGTCACTAGAAGCCGCTAGATGACGCCATACGTTAATTTGCATATGTATGACATCATCACGTGATCATTTGCATATAAAAAACGTATGTTAAGCCACGCACGGCGATAGGCATAGCGTAGGTTTTGTGTCTATCTGCCCTCCAATGACGTTGGCCGGGCTGCGTAGTATCTGTTAGATCTGTAGAACATCTACTTCCGTGTAAATACAGCAGCTGATTCTACATAGGTCAATCATTACCTTTATAAACGTGGGCAACGCTAGAGCACTAGGAAAGGCAGACGTGATGTCATTTACAAATTGGTGAAAGGTGATTTTTGCTGTTTCTCGACAACGAGAATGGAGGTTGCCAAAGTTGCGAGAAGTCGCCAAATTGGCAACACTGAACAAGTGCAGCCAACCACGTGATATTTTTGACCAATCTCTCCATTTACATCAGTGTGCGAACAACTTGGCTAGTTTGGCAATCAGGGATGTGCACACTGCCGTGGCCAAAGTCAATACGCAAATTTTTCGTTTTCTCCACAAATTCTTCAGTTTAGGTCATTAAATTTGTATGAATTAGCCAAAGTTTGTTTCCGCAGCAGGTATACTCCCAGCTTTAGGGTGTCTGTTGCTTTCATTGTAGTTTTCGTGATTATGTCTGACAATTCTATGTGCATCTATGGGTATATGAAAGTGTTTAATAAATAAAACGCATTATTATGACTATTATTATTAGTGTTATGGACAGAGTGGACGCTTGCCATTCTCTGAAAGACCAGGCTTCTGAAATATCACACAATCATTATAATTCATTACACTGCATGAATGAAAAGAGAACGGCTCTCGTTAATTGAAACGAAAAGATGTTGTTACCATTGAAGCTACAGCCGTTTGCTGGGTCTATCTGATCTGTGTCAACGCGAAAGATCCAGCGCCCAGGCATGTTGACATTGGTGGTCAGCTCGATGTTGACAACATCATTTGAGCGTGACCCCGGAAGATTAAAGAAATGACCGATGTCGCCACCATTGAAACCTGACTGGAGATGAGAGGGGAGAGGGATTATGAAGACAGGAGGTAGAAAGATGAATTTAGAAAAATGTTGCCATTAATAAAAAATAATTAGTTTTAATAATTGATCGTGACCTCGTGAAATAGTTGAATTGATAAGGTCAGCAAAACAATACTGTCCAGGTAAAAAAATATAAACTACAAAGAGAGCTGCTCTATCTAATTTGTATTAAAGTGGCTTTATAGAAGCAATGTCCTTGGTTCTGACCTTTATTGAAATTGAACACTGCTTTCAACAAAGCAACGTTGTAGTACTCCTGTCTACTGTTCTTGGAAAAATAGAACTACCTGACTGGTACCTGACTGACACCAATTTGTACTGCTTTAGCAGCAGCAAAAATTGTTAGCTTTGAAACACTCTCAAATATTTCATCCCTTCTTACCTGTGCTGTGGTGCCACCCAATCCAGTCAAGGGGTCCCCCCCACTGGCTGTCCCAGTGCTCCATGTTATTTCCCCATAGTTAAACATGGCAAAGGATAAGAAACCATCAGAAATGAGTACACACTGGAAGGTGTTCACCTGGGCAGAGGAAACACAGTGGAGACACACATTTCATCGGTTTAGCAGCTCGTAAAAGCTTCATCCAAAATTCAAACAGTTGAATAGTATTCACTCAGGATCAAGGCAGTGAAGGGGGTCATCTAACCAGTGCTTGAAGTGAAAAAATATATATATGTGCAGGAACTAAGGTGACCAGATGAGAAGGGAATAAAATCATGACAACCAGGTGATGGGGTCGGATTGAGGCGGGATTGCAATTGCGGGCTGGGGCAGGATTGCAGTTGTGGACTGGGGCAGGATTGCAGTCGCGGAATGGGGCAGGATTGCAGTCGCGGACTGGGGCAAGATTGCAATCGCAGGCTGGGGCAGGATTGCAGTTGTGGAATGGGGCAGGATTGCAATCGCAGACTGGGGCAGGATTGCAGTCGTGGAATGGGGCAGGATTGCAGTGGTGGAATGGGGCAGGATTGCAATCGCGGGCTGGGGCAGGATTGCAATGGTGGACTGGGGCAGGATTGCAGTCGTGGACTGGGGCAGGATTGCAGTGGTGGACTGGGGCAGGATTGCAGTGGTGGAATGGGGCAGGATTGCAATCGCGGGCTGGGGCAGGATTGCAGTGGTGGACTGGGGCAGGATTGCAGTCGTGGAATGGGGCAGGATTGCAGTGGTGGAATGGGGCAGGATTGTAGTTGTGGACTGGGGCAGGATTGCAGTCGCAGACTGGGGCAGGATTGCAGTTGTGGAATTGGGCAGGATTGCAGTCGTGGACTGGGGCAGGATTGCAGTTGTGGACTGGGGCAGGATTGCAGTTGTGGAATTGGGCAGGATTGCAGTCGTGGACTGGGGCAGGATTGCAGTTGTGGAATGGGCGGGGGCCCTCGTGAACTCGCCATGTTGGCCTTTCAGAGAATCTCATGGGCACACAAACACTGTGTATACAGCTCAGTACTTCCAGAAGTGGTGTAATGTTAGGAGAAATGGTGGCACTCATATGAACAAAGTGTAGAAGTCCCAGTAAAGTATAACAGTCCATCCCGGCCAGATTCAAGCACTCCCTCCAACAGACATTAATATAAAATAAATTTACTCTAGAAATCTTTTTACCATGTACAATAAAAAGTTCATTGTTAAATCAACTTTGAAAGAGTACACTCAATGCCTCTTGGGCATATTTGAACTTTGCTAAATTACCACTGAGCACTTTGGACATTGGTCATGTTGATCACATGCATACACACCATCTACAATGAAATAAATACATTTGTAACTATGTTTATCATTTGTTTGTTGGTTCGCAGTCCTTTTATGAAGATAAGCAAAATGGGTGTTTTTTGTTTTTGTTTACCGGAGTGGTCTGGCTCCCACCATAAAAAGTGACCTGGTGCCAGGTGGCAATGAATGTCCAGGTGGCCCGGAAGGAGGGCATGTTCTTGAAGTATTTGCGGACATCTTGTGAGGCCCTCTCCAGGATGTCCGGCTCGGTGCTCTCGCGGTAATACACATCACCGCGGATACCGTTGTGCACGTCCGCCCAGAACGGTGCTATGAAGGACCGACTGTCAGTCAAGGGAAAGGCCTCAGGAGTGAACTGGCTGACCTGCACGTTGAAGGAGATCACGCCGTTGTTGTTGATCTGTGGCAAAGCAAAAATGCAAATTTTAGTTTTCTCACATTGGCTAAATTAAGTCTCTTTCAAGTGTTGTATTCCCCTGTGTAAAATGTTCACTGTGAGGCAGCATTGTGTGATACCTTACAGTATATTACATAACATTGATTCTGTTTATTTTTTCACTCAAAGGGCAATTGGAGAAATGGAGCAAAAAAGTCATCCTTCACATAACATTTGCCTTCTACATTGATTGTAATTATTGTAACTGTTTAATTGTAATTATATATAAAGATATTATGTAACCATTATTGTAAAAACACTTTAGAACACATATTTATTGCATTGACAACCAGCAACAGGTAACATTGACGACCATACAAAACTTCTTACTGTGTAACTACACAATTTGGAGGCTGGTACTGCTATGTAGTGTTACTAATTGGTCTTGATAGTGTGGAGGTAGTTACTTACATAAATGGAACGATGGGGGACATTGAAGAAGACAAAGGGTATGAGTAGGAACAGCTCTGTAGAACTGCCATCGTCCATTTTGGGGGTCTCAGCGTCCCTATAGGCCTGTCCAAAGGGGTACAGGATATCCTGAGAAAGGGCTGCACAGAGAGAAGACATATAGAGGCTTATTGTTACTTGGGAAAATTTTGGTCATGATTCTACAGATCAGTCAAATAGATACGTTATCTGATATCTGTTATCTGATACTTTTGAGCTGGTGACGCTTTAACCTGATGATTAAACCAACGGTGTTAATGGCGTCGTCTTATTGACGAATGTAAGATGGGGAGGTTTCTTATGTCTGTATTGTATGCTTTTCCAGTTCTGTTTTTCAATAGTTTCCTATGAGTTTTAATATAGCAGTTGTGATTTCCTTTGACTTGGATTTCACAGGGATCCTGAAGAATAGGCAGGACACATGTCTCCGGCCCTTTATGGATTGAACAGAGCAGACAGGGAACATGTCAGGTATCAGGTGAGCCATCTCACCTCCTTTGGGAGCCAGGATGTAGACAAGGTGGATGAGAACAAGACGAATGCTTGGTTTGACCATCCTGATTATCCAAAGAAAGAGGAAAAATTGACTTGTAGCAGACCAAATGGTACTAACACTTGTAGATTTTGCTGCAATCATTAATGGATAATAAAGCATTAATAACTGAATAATACATTCCAATTCATTGTCAATGAATACGTGCATTAGTAGTAAATAATAAAGTGTGTATCTTTAGTGCAACGTTAATACGTATTAATAAATATTAGCAGGCCAGGACTGATAAATTGCACACAAGTTTACATACAATAAAATGTTTCTATGGGTTATATATACTTCTGTAGCAAGTGTTCACATTGCAACCACTTATTATCGTGGAGTTTTCTCACTGTAGTCATGAAGGTCCTGAATAGCAGCTTTATGAACATTTATTTATGTGAACAAACCTTCAACAAGACATGTGAAATCATGTATAATGATGTAATTAATCATTTATTACAGATTTGTTGGTGTACATCCATTTAAACTGCTACTGACCAAACATACAGGGTGGTCACCATATTAAATATCAGCTGGCACAGTAAAAGATACAACAGGTAATTTCTAGGTTGAATTAAAAACACAACCTTCACTCTTCTCTGTGTTACTTGCTCTTCTACTGAATGGGATTCCATGATTTTAATCGTCTCTGTGACTTGAAACATCACCCTTTTAAAGTTGACCTACATTCATATATCCCATGTTTCTTTCTTAGAAATTAGTTCATTATTTTTTTCCAGGGACATTTTTATGGTAGGAAGTTCAATTTGATTCCCAAGCTTAAAAGACACTTGTCAGTTCCTGACTTAATTGTAACGAGAATTTTTAGGTGGATTCAGTCTTCCTTTATCCATGTTTATGTATCTTTAATGCAAAGATGAAACCCTGGTATGTCCATATTTTAGAGCCAGAGATGTATATATGTATTGCCAGTTTCATCTAGTCACAGTTAGTGGAAATATCTGGTGGAAGGTCTCAGGGTAGTTCAAGGAGCCCAACTTGACGGTCCTTTGCAAACGAGGCGGTGTGAACGTACGCAGACGACGTCACAAAACAGAAGTGGGAGAAAGCAGAGAGCGGTCTGACGGTACATTAACTCCCCTCCTTAAAGAGCAGTCTCCCAAGCCTCCCGTGGGCTTTCCCTTTCTTATCACCGGGGCCGTTAGCCGAGCCCTGAAAAGGCCCCATTATCCACGGAGGAACAATGCGGCGGGATCGCTTTCTACAGAAGTCCTGTGTGAGTGGACCACAGTGTGGCCCGAGCTCTGCCAGCAACACTGGCTCGCTCCGTGTCTCCGTGTCTCCTTGAATGAGGCTTCGGGGCAGATCGAGACTTCATTACCCCATTTGTTTGCGTGCCATGCCTTGTTAGCTATAGAGGACTACATAAACAGCTGACACTAATGGCTTAAATTAAGCGGTCTAAAATTGCTGAGGTCTTAGCTGCATGACTTCTGGCACGGACGCCTCATCCTGACGCTGGATTCCATAAAGCGGATCCAGGATTCACAGATGATATTTTTGCCGATCAGTTTCAACATTGCAGTTTAAATTTCTATGTCTTTTTGGTTGATTCTTTCATTAACAGCTTTAGCAAACTATTGACTGGTTTACTTGACAACACTGATCATGATGACTGAGAATACTGTAGACAAGTGGTTCTCAACTCGGGCCAGAAAGTTACACACCTGATTCTACTAATCAAGGTCCTTAGTAAAGACTCCAAAGGTTGATTAGTAGAATCAGGTGTGTAACTGCTTGGTTGGAACAAAAGCCTGCACCCACACCGGCCCTTTCTGGCCCGAGTTGAGAACCACTGCTGTAGACCAAGCGTGTCAAACGAAATCCCAAGGGGGTCGAGGTGTCTGTGGGTTTTCCTTTCAATCAGCTACCAATTAAGGATTTAAGAACAAGGTGTGTGTGTTTTTTAGCCAATCAGTGACCTAAATGAACCACTGATGCCAAAAACACTGTGAAAACCAGCAGACCCTGTGGCCCTCCAGGACTGGAGTTTGATTCCTGTGCTACAGAATTTAGCTCATGCAATACTTTTCAACTGCTCATAAGATATTTGTTAAATGCACAGGAACTGCACAACATAGTGATATGACTGACAGTGATATGATGGTAGCTTGAAGTTTTAAACTATAAACCCTAAGATTTATGGCAATGGTAAACACACTGATATGTAATCTTGATCCTTCTATTCCTTAATTTCAAGGCTTTTTCTTCCATTATGTCTGCAAAATATTTTTTTTACATCTCTTCTGGAAATTGATATAATTTGAGCATTGATGGGCCGAGCTCAATAGCTCTTTTATTTACAGTATTCATAAGTATTTATTTTTTATTTATTTATTATTTATTTCAATACATGATATTCAAAACTGTATCATGTATTGACCAAAATATACAGTGGATTTACTTTCAGAATATCACTTAATGAAATAATATACCATGAACATCAGGTGGATACTTTCTGCAAACATTTAATTGAATATGTTAATGGACAATTGTTTAATAAATACTTATATATTTTCAGTGCAGTTTAACATTCTAAATTTTGAGAATTGCATATATGTAAGAACTACCTATAGCTCTTCATTGTACAAAAAATTGTACAATGATTTATACACTTTCCTTCTTCGATTGGAAGTCTAATAGATGTCTCCGTTTATTTTAGCTAATAAGTCAACATTATGTTTACAATTTGCCAGAAAAAACTTTTCTCTCAATTTAAATTCATCAAGTATATCGTCTAGAAGGGATAATTGTGTACTGTCAAACTATGTTAAACTAATATATTTGAAATATTTGAAATTTAAGTTATATAAAATGAATAAAAGGATAGTATCTCCCAGTGAGCCATTTTGTTTTACATCTGAAATCATGTCAAACAACCTTAGATAATGTAAAGAATCCAAACTGAAAATGAATTATATCTGACCACACCAAAACAGTGAGTGCTTAATTCTCACTGTTGCTATACTTGATACATGTGATGTTATAATCCAGTAGTAGTATTTTGGGGGTAGGGATTGACTCTTGATAATGAATAAGAAATTTTTATTAACGATTATTTCTATAATAATTATAAGTGAGGATTATTAAATTTCATGTAGATGCACTGTTAAATCTCATGGGCACAAAATATAATTTCATATTTTTGATTCCATTATCTAGGTTACAAAACTGATTTTCACCTGGTCATTTAGATCAATGACCCCAGGAAGTGCATGTGCTCCAGAAATGGTGGTGCCCTAACAGCTACCCTGTTTTCATAAGAAAAATATTCACACCAAGGGTACTTTTAAATGAAACATTCTCCATTGTGTGTAATTATCTCAGGACATACGATACACAAAATCCTGCGATACTGTTCAGTAAAGAGCTACATTGCTATGCTACACGCAACATCACAGTAGTCGAAGCAGAACTACACCGACGCAAATGCCAACGCAAATGGATGTTGGAAGGAGCAGGTGTGCTTACAGAGAGCGAGTGGCTTAACTTACCTGCTTATGAGGACAAATGCGCGAACCGCTCCCTGTCACCAGGTCCCCAGTACCACTGACCCCGCTCCCATTAAAGTGGGTAACATCCACAGGCTTAAAAGAGCAGAGGTGGACTGGGGGAGGATGAGGAGGGGTGGAGAAAGGGCAGCCAGAGCCCGAGCGCGGAGATGCTGTTCGTCCACTTCCTTCGGATTAACCGGCAAACGCAGAAGCCAAAAAATAAACCTAGGAATGAATCCCAGCCTGAGGCTGACTGGTGGATTTCAAAGGGAGGAGAAAGAAGTCCCAGAAAGAGGAAGAGAAACGAAGGCGAGAGAGTGAAGCCTGTTGCAGAGCTGGGATGTGTTCCTGTGGAGTGGTGCTCCTTTTTTCATGGGGATAGTGTTTAACTTAATCTGAGATCAGTTTTTTTTTTGGGGGGGGGGGGCAGTAGACAGGGGTGGGTGAGTGGGGTAAGTTGAGTGTGTATCAAGAGTGAGAGAGAGAGAGAGAGAGAGAGAGAGGAGGGACATTACGCTGCGTTGAAACCAGACCTTATTTTCTTCCAAGCACGGAAGGTAAAACTGTTTGAACAAAGAGGATTTCTGAAAGAAATGTCAGCCTGTTGGATTTAAACCTAATTCCCCCAACTACGCTCCCAGTAGGGCATGGTCTTTATTGCGAAATCTTGCCTTATGAGCAAAAAGCACAGAGCCACACTCACTCTGGGGCCATAAAAAAGCAAAACTGGCTTCTTTTTTTAAAAAAAGATCGAGTTACAGAATTAACATGAGTCACCTGGAACACACTGTGTGTCCTTTCTTGCCATTTCCCCCTCTAATTAAGACGGTCTCATTTGCAACACGCACAAAAAAAAAAAAAAAACAGGAGCTCATTACCATAGATTCCGGCAAGATTACATCAATCTTCAGGGGGGAAATCACAGGTGAATCCCAGCTGATAAAGGCTGGTAAGAGATGAGAGTCAGACAGGCCTTTGTGGGAAGGATAGTGGTGGTAACAGGAGCCCAGGAGAGCAGGATGTGTGAAAGGCAGTGGGACTGAAGACTAGCACTGGTCTTCTATTGACCAAGAGTCCTATTAATGACGGATTCTTTTACACCTGCAACTCCTTGTTTTGCAAATTCACAAATACCACATACTAACTCTAAAAGAGAGGGAGAAAAAAAAACAAGGTCCCAAAAGGCTTGCTTCTCCGAACCAGCTCATCCTATGTTGGATCAGTGCCAGGGACGTGCCTTGATGGAGAAGACATGGGAGATGGGGGGTGATGGATCAATAGACACCCGTTTCTCACACTGCTGACACACTAGGCCCCGTTAGCTTTACAGGAAAGACACAATGGTGAGAGGATAAGGCTGCAGTGACTCAGCCCGCCTAAATAGCCAAGTGAGAGTATGGAATTGTGCTGTTGGCAACACATATAGACCTGGAATTTGATTATAATATTGATCAGCACATTGGACTTAAGATTGTAAACAATTTTTTAAAGTTATTTTATTGAAATTACATGATAGGACTGCAAGGTCTTTTATTTTTTTATTACCCCTGGATTCAGTGACCCCACCACCCCCCCACAAGGACCACAGCAATACGTATACCATTACTACCTCTATGACCTCACAAGATGATTCGTGGGCATCTGTCTGCAGTCAGTAAGTTCTTAATTTCTGAAAAAATAAAAGGCGTCAACATTATTTTTGGTGTTAAGAATTTCTCTGTTGGCCGAATTCTTACTAACCCACTTACCTGTTCTAAGCATGAGAAACCAAATCGCCTCAATGGCCAATGGAGAGATCCTATGAGATAATGACACATATATCCAGCTTACTCTGTGCTGTGGTCCCATCAATCTTGACCTTTCAAAGAGAGGTCCTGGGCTTCCATTCAGGTAGGTTCAGACTGGAAGCCATCCAATCCCCAGTTTGTAACCCCTGATTTCCAGTGGCTAACCCCTCTGGCCCAACAGTTGGCCTTGCCCAGCACTGCTCTCTTCTGTTCCACAATACAGATCTCCCTCCAGGTAACCCAAACCTTCTTCCAGACGACTCCTTCTCTTTGGTGCACAATGGGCTCTGTTCAGCACTCCGTGCCCTTGCTCCAACTCCACAATGCCAGGGCGTATCAGGATACCAGCTGGCCAGGTTCGCCTTCCAGAGAGGTCTTGAGTATGGCACAAGGAGTAAAGAGCTACTTTAACCTTGACCTTGCATGTGTAGTCAATCGCACACCTTCCTTGCCCATTCACATCTACCATGTACCATTTCATGAGGTTGTCTTCAGCCGGTAACAGTGGGACAGGCAGCTAGTGGCTGAGCGGGCTCTGCAGATCTGTTCGCTGGGCACTGTTCAAGCTTGCTGAGTTCAGAGTTTAAGAGACGAAAAAATGGTGATGGCCAATTGACTTTGTTGTTCACTCCCACTGACAGGTTTTCACCACCACCAGAGCTGAAGGTCACCAATTAAGCTGTTTATTTTTTAGCCAAGTCGGTGCAATGAACTGACCATTCCCAACTGGAGAAGGTCCAGATGGAAGACCACTTGGACCTCACAGCAGCACTGGCTTAGCTGGCTATACCAGCTGAAATCAGATGTTTTAACACAGCAAAATTATATAAGATGACTCTCCTCTATAAAGGACAGTCTATAAAGTACAAATGACTAATGTACAGTATGCATGCTGGCATTAATAATTTCATGAATTGTGAGGGCCTAAATACTTCAAAGGAGAAGTTACATTACAGTTTTTAGAGTATTATTTAGACCTAATCTACCCAACAGTCACCTTGCATTAACTTAGTGTACTTAAAGAATAACAGTAATTTGAATTTTTCCAACACATCCTATGAAAAAACCAAAACCTTTGTTTCTGTCCAACTCTCAACGAATTTATCCTACGAACATTTACTGTCCATCTAGCCAATATAACGGAAGTCATAGAACTCCACTGTTGTCCAAAAAAGTATAAAATAGTCCCCATAGCTGCACTTTCTGAAAATGAAAATATGTCTTTTGGGGATATATTTAATGACTATTTACTTAAAGTTGCACGCTGGTTTCCTGGTTGAACACTACACGGGGTAGGAAAATGTCGAAAAGTACTGAGAATTGGACAGAAAAATGTTTGGTTTTTGGTTATTTTCATAGGATATGTTGACGATACTGAAGAAATTTAATTACTGGTGTTACCCTTTATAAAAGATTTTTCAAAATGAACACTATGAGAGATTTGTGAAATGAAGTAAGCACACAAAACAGGTTCAAAATCAGGAAACTCTTCCAGGTTTAATAAATCATCGTTTCACAGTACGGGTCAGTGAGAGACAAGGGCGTGGCTCTCCTGGTGGCAAACACTTCAACGTTCTTCTACACAGCTGCTAAGCCAGGGACAGATATTCAGAGCAATCACTCTCTAGTAAGTACAACCTTGAGATTGTCTTGGAATTGCAATCTGGCTTCCAACAGGTTAGGGAAAACTGACACATACCTGCAATCACACTCTTAGAACAAGAAGGTTCACAGACCTCCTTGCCCAGAAAAAATGTCATAGTCAACCTTTTGACCCCCTCACCCCCTTTCTCATGTGTGTAAATAAGACAAAGCAGCAGCGCTCCAACTGCTATAGAAATGCTAATATGGGCTTGGTGGTAAACTATTTCTTAACATGGCAAGCAAAAACATCCAAATAACAGCAATAGCAGAGTCTAAGGACTTGTTCTTCTCCTCTTTCTTAGTTTAACATGAATTATTTCTTTGGTTAAGCAACGGTCCTTGAGCTTACATGAAGCTGAACATACAGTGGAAACCTACTTTCTCTGGAGCTTCTGGTGACCTTATCAAGCGGAGAGCAATGTCAATGCTGACAAAAGCACAGGAGGCATATAGCCATCTTAGGGTTCACACGTTCAACTTTAAATACTATTACCAAGAAACAGTCCCACGCGCTCACCAATGAAGTTCTGCAAGGTATACAGTGTGCTGGGTGTACAAGATTTATTTTCCTTGCTCTTTCTCAGTCATTTAATATTATTTACAATACTAGAGAAAATCTATCTTGTTTTACAAAAAAAGAAGCTGGTCTCCCATTCATTTAGAGGGTCTCATACACCATTTAACTGAACCAAGACCCTGTGGTGTTCTCATTGGTCTTCACAATGCAACTGACCATAATACAACCATACCCAGAGCACCTGACTTTATGAAACATACTTCACATACTTTATAGTTTTCCTGTACATATTTAGTAAATAATTTTTTTTTGTTTTTGTTTAAAATGTACTTTTCTAGAACACACATTTGGACACTTAAATCAGCACTTAGAGAGTCAGGCAGAAGACATTCAAAGTGATAGAACTTAAGCTCTGGTCTTCCCTTTATGACACATTTAAGAAAGGAATATGGTCACATTTCTCCTGTGCACCTCCAGCGATATAAAGTTTCCATTTGGACTAACGTTTTTCCCTCTTCTAAGTGATCGGCCTTGTATACATGTCAAAGGCCAACGCCATGCTACTCTGAGTGAATATTAGCAACAACTAAATAATGACTGGGCTGTTTTGTCTTCTGCCAGTATTAAATTACTTTTTTAAACATTTTTTAACTGGCTTTAAACTGGTTTACACGAAATCTCTTGATTCTCCTCACTGTTTTAGCAACTCTGCTACATTATCTGACCCATTTACATGTTTTCTACCACGAATCCCCTCACATAAAATGCCAAGTTTGTCATCACACTGCAGAAAAAAGGGGAAATTCCAGCAATGCACATGGTAACTGTGGATATTTTCAAACCGCTGTGAGCAGCTTCGTTACAAAATCAGCGTTTTCGCTCCTTCGGTGAATCGGAAATCCAGGGCAAGGGCGTTACTCCACAGCCAAGAAATTAAAACCACAACTCTACGCATAGCGGTGCTTTCCACGCCAAAATGGCTCGTAAAAAGTATGGCAATCAGAAGTGATTTCTGTACCTACATTAATGTCAGTGTATTTACAGAAAAGGAACGGACATACAGTCCCTTTCTTCCAGAGACCAGGCTCCTGCAGAGGGCAGGCAAACAGGAAGCCGCTGTGACAGGAAGCCCACGGTGGACATTTTGGCTCCGACGCCCGCCCACCAGCAGACTCATCTCGTGATTGGACAGGCGAAGGTAAGCACACAGAACCCACTGCCGCCACACATAACCCAGAATTGAAACAGCATATATTATAACCACGATTGAAATAAATTATACTAATCATAGTAAAAACAAAACAAGTTCAATATTTTAAATGGAATTGTCTATTTTGCCCCCCACAACGCTATGTGTACTTGCATTACTGAGAATGAAAGGGGAATGGAGCAAACGCCACCCCCCATCTTCACGTTATGACAATGCCATTCCTGAAGAGACACCCCCGTGTCTCAGTTTAATCCAAATTACACAGACACAGAAAAAAGAGAGGGGGGCGGGGGGAGAGAGAGAGAGAAAGAGAGCGGTGGAAACAACCTTGTCCATTAGTGTTGCCCAGTGTTCGGCGTTCACACTGTATGCCAGGGTAGGGTTGCAGTGGCCTCCCTCACCTGATACCAGGGGGCCGTGGGGAGATGCAGACAGACCTTGCTCAGGATCAAGCTAACACTGTGGGAACTGGGGGGGGGGAGAGAGAGAAGGGGGCTGCTCGGGTAAACCAGACACCTGAAATGTATGGAATCGATTCCAGTTAAGAAAAGATATGACCATGGGATAAACTTGCAGTTTCCACTTAAACGGTCCACAGGAAGAAGGTAAGAGCTCTGGGCGTGACCCATGGAATTAAGCATGAGAAATGATACACTAGGACTGCATCCTGGGCACTGCTGAGTAATACAGACAAACTTATTTTAAGTCAAGTTTAAATTGCCTAAAAATGAACTAAAATGTACAGAGCAAACTCCTATTGGACTATTAACTTATTTGATTCAACACTGAGAGTTTCGCTATGAAAACACAAAAAAGTACCTGCTGATTAAGTAAATAAAGAAGAAACCTGACTCATTCCTGGTCCAGCTCTGCTAACCCTATGCCTGTTTCCTCCCCACCACATGCGATACATAAACAGCCTCCATGTTCACAGTGGTATTCACAAATGTCTGTTGGAAGAGACTTTCCTTTGCTGGAAGCAAGCAATGCACAAGCGTGCCATGGCCCAAAGTGCCATGACCTTTCAGTCACCAAAGCCATGAAGTCATTCTTAAAAGACACATTCTTGCACTGTGTACAATTTGCACCCCATAAAATATAATTACATATAAAAACTCATAATTACATAATAAATATTTTTCTCACACTCAGTCAAATGATCCGTGGTCTTTCTTTCCAGAAAGTATAAAACAGCCAGCCACTTAAGACTGGTCAGTATGGTCAGTCACTTAAGACCATGTCAAGGGCCTAACTCTGAGTCACAAAATAAAGTGTTCAGATCATTACCAGCTCAATATGGCCAGGAAAATACAATCACCGAGGACCAACACCGCGAACAGAGACAGCCAAAAAAAGGGAGACGCCATGGCAACAACTATACCCCGGGCCTCGCTGGGCTACGAGCGTGAACTGCATTCTTCCCCTCTCGCACTCACTCTCTCAGTGAACAATTCTAAACTGTCTTTTCTGACAGAATGAGGCGTTAGGCTTCAGCCTTTTCTGGTGCGAGTTTCGGAGGTTTGGGAGTCTGGTTTGGGACACGGCCCGTGTTTTTTGGGAGGCGGCCCATTTTAATCTGAACTGAGGAGGAAGTCTCTTGGACGGCGCGGCAGCCGGTGTGGGTTTCGGCCAGTTAGGGTCGATCGTCCTCCGTGTCTCTCGCTTTCTCGAGTCCCCCCGGGGAAAAGACCCTCCATTCATGAGGAGACGGACAGCAGGAAGGCCTGAGAGGACCTCGCCACAACCTGACATCCCATCACCCCCCTGGTCTCAATGACTTCCCTCGATGCCCGAACGGGAGGGGTCAAGGGAGCGTATAGCATGCCACGGAGTACCTCCTGCACTCAGCTCCCTCCGGTTCCTTAAATACAGCGACGCTTATTGGCGTTTAAAAACACAGTCTATAGCTTTTCTGCACTGAAGGATAGTGTTTCTACTTGAAAGCTTTACTTCTTGCCATCCAATCCTAACTTTAAGACACTTGCAAAGGCTGAGATTAATGAAGAATTATCAAGGTACTCTTTCTCACAAGAACCAAGGCTTCAGTGATTAAAGAAAAAAGAAAAAGAGAAGAAAACACAAAAGAAAGAAAGAATTTGATTGTGTTCAATTTCCAAGTGAAGAAGCAAGGCTTTAGGTAGAAAGATTAAGAATATTTAAGAATTACACTAATACAGCAATCGTTTTCTGTGGATTGTAACGAAGAACAAATGGCTGGAGCAGGCAACTCAATCAAGCCATGAATGGACACTAGAACATGGTTCATAATTAATATATTAATTTAAAAAAGGAAAAATCTTTTCATGCATAAACTATATGTATAAATAATACGCACATGCGGCCACACATACACACACGCACACGCATATGAAATGGTTTGTGTTAACAGCACTGAATCATCCATGATTCCATGCGCATGCCAGCAAAATCGATGCCTGTATGACTGTCAGTGGTCATCGACTGCCGCGTCTCTGCTCAGCGTTTGATTGGCTCACGCCTTAGGGCATTTGGCCTACAGTACATAACCAAGGGAGCTGTGATGGTATACTGCTGTGCAATGCTCAGCACCATACAGCCAACCAACCACAAGCGGTCTTGACCATGATTTCTAATTTGGGCTTTTTATTATTATCGGGGTAACACATCACTCAAAAATGCAAAAAAAAGGTCTTCTTTGCATGTCAACATCTTTCTCACTGTGTCTACACTTCCAAACTGGCTGTGAGAAAACATTATTTCCATTTCCATTGTTTGGTTCTAGAAATTTTTGAGTTTCGAGCACCATGCTAGCCATTGCAGATGAAAGCAGGTCATCTATCCTCTCAGCTATCAGATGCTAATGCACTTCACTTTAATCTTATGCAGTGACACTGTGCAATAACAGGCGATCTGTAGGCATATGTGAGTGGGGAGATGAGGTTGTATGTGCAAAGGGGCTGGGTAGCAAGGGTCTCGGGCAATGCAGCGACCTGGTCTGATGAACACTTTCAAAACCTGCTCTCGTCATCGTCTCCAGTTCATCAAATGCTGCCAGCCAACCTCTGAAAATCGCCTTAGGATGTGGATGCCAAGGTCCTTTTAACGTATCCAAGGAGACGGCTTTCTAAAGATGTTCTTACATCACACAAAGGAAACAATAAATAAAAAAACTAAAGGCTCCCTCTGAGATCAAGATCAAAAGGGGCCAGTATAAGAGCAACAGTCTTTGTGTGTGTGTGTGTGTGTGTGTGTGTGTGTGTGTGTGTGTGTCTGTCTGTCTCAGGGGAAGCATTGTACTGTATGTCTGTGTGTGTCTATCTGAGTGTGCATGACAGTGCGGCGTGAGGTGTCACTTAAGTACACCGAGCTCAAGTGACGTTGGTTCGCCGTGGTGAAAAGAATTGTGGGAGTGAAGCGAGTCAGAGGATCGTCTGTTTGTTTTCCTGACAAGGTACCCCACACAGGAAGTGTGGAAAGCAGGCTGGGGGAGGGGCCACGTATGGAACCTGGGAAGCCAGGGGGACCGGGCTTCCACAAAGCACTAGGAAGCGAACTTGTGCTAGAAGGAAACAAAAGCCAAAAAGAGGATTCCCACAGCCACCTCTACCCGCCCCAAACCCACGGCTTCAAGTACAGTCTAGTGGTCATTTGGACTTTGGGACCACCAGGATCTCGTCCCCGTCCCGGATGCTATAGGAATGCAGGGCCCGTGTGCTGTACTTCAACTCCTCGGGCCCGAAGTGGGAGGCCACCTCCTTGTCGATGTAGTAGACCCGCATGTTGCTGGTGGAGAGCTGCACAACTGTCCTCAGCTGCTTCTTGAGTTCGGCCACCGTCTGGTCCAGCCGGATGCTCAGCAGCTCCACCTTGTCCTCGCAGTGCACCTCCACCTTGGCGTGGCAGCGCGGCCGCAGGTCGATGTCGGCCAGGGGCGCCAGCTTACCGTACTTCGTCACCAGGATTTGGTACCTGAGAGGGATGTGTGGGTAACGCAGGAAGAGCTAACGTTAGCGCCTGACTCACATGGACCATTAGTATCAACATATAACACACACAGAATCATTAACACTAGCATCTAGCGTAGCCCACACAGAATGGTCAGCATCTAACCCACATGTGATCATTAACAGTAGCATCTAACACATACAGGACCATTTGAGTTAGCATCTAACACATACAGGACCATTTGAGTTAGCATCTAGCCCACGCACAACCATTAGCATTAGTATCGAACCCACATGGGATCACTGGCATCTAACATTTACAGGATCATCTGAGTTAGCATCTAGCCCACACACAACCATTAGCATTAGCATCAAACCCGCAAGTGATCATTAGTATTAGCATTTGACCAGCAGGAGACACGTCTAATCCACAGGATCATTAGCATTCGCATCTAACATTTACAGTATTTGAGTTTGTATCTAGCCCACACAGAACCATTAACATTAGCACTGACCCCACATGAGATCATTAGCATTCGGATTCAACATTTACAGGTTCAATTGAGTTCGCATCTAGCCCACACATGACCATTAGCATTAGCATCAAACCCACATGGGATCATTATCATTAGCAGCTAATATTTACTGGATCAACTGAGTTTGCATCCAGCCCACACATGACCATTAACATTAGCATCAAACCCACATGGGATTATTATCATTAGTATCTAATATTTATAGGATCAATTGAGTTTGCATCTAGCCCACACACAACCATTAGCATTAGCATCAAACCCACATGGGATCATTAGTATTAGCATTTAACCGCATGGGACACATCTGATTGTAATGGATTGGTTCTGACTGGCCTTTCACAATCTGACCAAGATGAATATATAGTAAACAACCAATATATTAATATATAAACTCTTTTAGTCTACCCAAGCATTCCTTCTTGTTAGAAGAAAAACACACCGAAACCCTTTCAGTGAAGCGAGAAGTCTTAGCAGATTTCAGAACGTAGAGTTTATACTCCAACCGAGACTGTGTGTGTCTGTGAGTGGTTGAGTGCAGTGATCCCTCCCTCAAACAGACACACACACACACTCAGCCGTGAGAAAGTGCTCTGCCCCAAGTGATGCTGGGAAAGATAAGGCCAGGAACGATTAAATAAAATCTCAGAGAAAGGGTCTGCTTTGAAAGGTACTGTAACCGCTAGGCTAATAAAAGCAATTTCCCCTCTTTTCCAAAACCCTCCCAACAATGCCAGCTTCTGGCTGGAGTTCTCTTTAAGGCTCAAGGCAGCCATGGGAATTCTTAGTGCTTTGTTCAAAGTGCCTTTCTTCACGGGAACTTCTTGTGCTTCTTATTTTCAGTGGACATTACTGATTATTAACACAAAATAATTTTAAATACCGCTCCATATTGCTTTTGATGTTATTTCGGCAGATGAAGACTAACAAAGCTAAACAACACAATGGCACAGGCTGAAAAAACTAAATACAGTGAAGCTGACCTCCCATCTTGCCACTTTGTATTTTTCCTAGCTCAGCATACAGAGGAATAAGGGCATGATGGCTTCCAAGGAGGACTGTTTAGTCCATATTCTCAATCAATAAACCTATACATGAGTGACAGCACAGATCTTTCAGTACATATGAAATAAAATCACCTTCTCAAGTTGCTCCTTTTTTTTGTTCATAACATGTTTGTCTGCAGGAAGACTACAGGGAGCAGGGAGATCTCCAGGGAAAAGGAGTACACAGAATTAAAATAAATAAATATGTAAATAAATAAATACATAAATGAGCACGTGTGTGTATGTGTGGATTCTTCATAATTCACAAATAAATATTTTTTTATTGATTAGCTTTGAAATGCATGATGAATATAAAATTATGAATGTACAGTATGTGAATAAAACATACAAATATGGGTTATCAGAGGGTTAAAAAAAGGATGTTACCAAATTATCACTAATTTGCATATTCCTGTCTCCTCCAGCTGCTTTTTTTTTTGGTGATCCTGTTCTTTGTCAGCCTTCTCCATTCCAGCTAAGCCGCCCGTATGGCAGACAGAGAGAGAGAGAGACTCCAGCCGGGATAAGCGTCTCATCTCTCTCTAGCGACCCCTGCTGGTCGACTGTATGCCTGCAAGTCTGCTCGTTAACCCGCACGTGAAGCCTTTTTCTCCGACTCGTCCGTGTGCGAGCCTCGCTTGTGAGCTGAAGAGGGATAATAAGCGGCGCCTGGAATGGCGTGCTTCAGGGGGGAGCACGTGCTTGACCGCGCTCTCCCGAATCGACAGCGGAGGTTCCAGCAGTGCGCACTGATGTACAAATTGGGGGGAAACAAAAACAAGAAGAAAAGAAAAAGGTGAGGTGTGAACAGGACTACTTATGGACTTCATCGCACCCTCTCCTCACCTCAGCTGTCCGTTTCTTTGTTTAAAAAGCCTGATTATGTTCAACATGTCCGTGACTCTGTTTGGACGAGTCTAGGGTTACTCAAGGGGACAGGCCTGCACTCAGCCTGACTAATGGGATTCTCAGTCTGCTCTGTGTTAACCCCCTACTCCGTCTGTCTCCGCTTTCCACCAGGCGGTCTAGCCGGAGAGTCTCTGACCTGCTGCTCTCTAAAGGGGGAGGGGGGGCAGGAAAGGCCGGTCAGAAAGGGGGCAGCCATCTCCTGTCCACTGCCCACTCATTCCAAACCCCGCCCCAACGCAACCCCCCAACCCCAACCTCTCCACTCTCCTCTCAGCATCTGGGAAACTGGCACAAGGTCAAGACCAAGTAAATGCGGTTTGAATCAAGGGAGCCAAGATAGAGAGAAGGGAGGAGAGAGGGGGAGAGAGAGAGAGAGAGGGTGAGCGAGAGAGAGAGAGAATGAGAGAGAGACGATGAGAGAAAAAAGAGGTCTGGATGGCACCTGTTTCATTGCTGCCACCAGATCTGTGTGAGTGTAAAGAAAGTGGGCATTGTTGGGCCTGCGTGGGGACCATGCCAGTCCCCTCTCTGTACTGGACGGGAGAGGGGTGTGCCACCTCTTGGGAAGGCACTCCAGAGAGCTGCCCTCCACAAAGGGGTACCTGTGCGGAGCAGGGCAGGGCATGGGCACCTTCGCCAGGCTGGCCCATGCTGCATGCAGCCCATTCAGGGGTCAGGCCAGGCTGCGTCCCAGAGGACGGGGGGTACACCTTACTTTAGGGTCAAAGGACGGGCATCCATACATGCATACATAATAACAATGGGTGCAAGGATTTTGCACTCGTATGTAATCTATGTGCAACTGCACTGTGCCTTGCTTCATATTTTGTAAACCGATTTGAACTCCTCAGCACCCTGGGACAGCGTGGTGTGAAGATTACTTTATAAAAATAAAAGTGATCGGTTGGTTTATTGATTGACAGATTGACTGATTGATGTAGCACCAGACTTCTGTTCTAGCAGAACTCAAAAATATCCTCTCCAACTAAGGAACTAATCATGGTTTTTAATTTAAGTAGCTGGGTTCCACCTATTCCCAGCTGTTTTTGTGATGATTATTCATTTCTGGAAGGTATCAAGCAGCGTATCTTATACTGAATTAGTGTACAAAGCCAGAAATTAGTGGATATTGCCACTTTATATAATATGGAAATGTTTGAAGAAAGTCAGAGGTAGAGGGATACCTGCTGAATAAACCATTCTGGCCCACAGCACATTTGGGTCCCCAAAATAATTTGTTCAACATGCCCCTTTTTGCACTCACACACAGACATCTCTCTCCACATAAAGACACAAACTGCACCTGGGCTGGCTTGGATGCCTTCTTGGCAAACACTTCCCCTTCATGATACACACAGCTAATACTGAACCTGGTGGCAGAGCCGGAATCAGGAAATACAACTCAGATATAAAGCTGATTTATAAACCATCACTACACTGGCGCTTCAGTGTACTGAATAATTCAAGAGGCTAGCCAGCTAACATTTACTTATCAAGAGTCAAGCAACAAACATGTTATACACATGCACCTTAATATCTACATTATTTATGCGGATGTGTAATTTGCCATTTCTCAGGACGTAAACTCAAGTATGCAACAACGCCAGTAATTTCGGTTTGGCTTTCATGGTCAGTTTTAGAACGTGAGACCCGGAAATAGAACCAACTCAAATCAAAGAGTGAAACGAGAAGTAAATAAAGCAATCCGCATTTTTGGACCCCTTCTAGATTTGCTTTCCCAAATGATGCAATTTGCAAGAAACAAACTCAATTTGAGGAATAAGATACCCGCTACCTCAGTGATATTTTTGGTCATGTATAAATATACATGAAATTGGCATAAAAAAGTCTGGCCTGTATCTACACAACAGGTCCCGAGTCAGTTACATGTAGTCCTGTTAATTCAAGGTGAATTGATCACAGTTCAGCTCAAATGTGGTCATTTCAACCCAAAGGAGCAGGAATGCTACGTACTGCCCTGGAGAATTCAGTTTATTGTGATTACTAATCAAGGTATGGTCATGTACAGCAAAAATACAGTTCCATAACTATCAATGTGTGCTATTTTAAACATGGAAATGACAACAAAGCTATCAAATGAAATTTTGGCCAGGGACCAGGGACTCAAAATTCTAGTCATGACATTATGTCATAGTCTTTCAGTATCAGGTTACTTTACTACAACTGAAGTAATGACATTGAAATTAGGTTACTTTACTACAATTCTAGGAATGACATATTGGATATTATGTTACTTTACTTCGACTCAAATTATGATGTACTAGATATTAGGTTTATTTAACAAGTATATAATTACTGAATTATCAATTTAGATTGTTTTTTTTGTGTTCGTTTTCAAATCCCTAACCAGGAACCATTTGGCTAAATGTACCAATAAAAACCACAGCTGTGAAGATTCAAGCGTGATCCTATACCTCAAGAGGGCGGAAGTCGGCGATCCACCGTGTCTTTGTGCTTTCTCTTCAGTCAACTGAAATTTAGGTCTCGGAAACGACACGAGCGGTGCTGATACTTCAACCAATCAAAAGCTTATATCAAGTGCTCAAGTGCTGAAAGGCACCGAAAACCAGACACTGTGGCCCGTCAGGACTGGAGCTGTACATCCCTGCTCTATCCACCCACAAAAGGTAAACAGCCAAGTACATCAGCCATGACGTGCAGGGCCATGTCAGCCATGACGTGCAGGGCCCGTGTACGATTTTCTTCTGCGTACTCCACGTAATTAACTTTGCATCAGAGACTCAGGTAAAGGAGACACTAATACACGTGAAGGTATCTGCTTTAAGAAATGCAGAATTTACCCCTCTATTCCATTACCAGTGCTTCACTGCCATGCTCACCGGCACCCATCACTCACGTTACAGACCTCACAGAGCGTGCGAGACAACAGCTCCCATTATGTAAGGCCGGGCCTTCGTACGCGACGGCGAGGCAGCGACACCCACCCCGCCAGCGGTCCCGCCACGTTCACGCTTCGGTCTCGGGTGTCCGTGTAAAAACCCGAAAGGCCAAACCTCTACGCTAAAGGCCCGTATGAATTTGCACTCAGCAGATCCGCATGCCCAAAATTCCCTGTCCTTTACATCACCCACGCAATTCCTCCATCCCTCAATCACTCGCCGGGTCCAAAAAGCCACTCTGTCTGGGTCATAATTAGTCAGACAATTCCTGCGAATGCCACAAACCCCCCCCCCCCCACCCCTCCAGAATCTGCACGCCAGCTCTCGTTACAAATGGATAAACAAATAAATGTGCCCAATCCCCTTCAAGAATTAAAAAAAAGTAATATAAATATATAAATACATTTTAAAAGAGAAATAAAAAGGGAGGGGGAGGGAGAGGAAAATCAGCCTGCCCCCATGTGTATCCATTTTCTGATCGGCGTATTGCTCACAAAGGAGTCATTGAGCGGCCAGAGACTGGCCACATTGTGTCCTAAAGGTCAGATTTCCTCGCCTCGCCACCAGTCCCTTCCCCGCATTCTCCCGAGGTTAAGTGGAATGC
This sequence comes from Anguilla anguilla, assembly GCF_013347855.1. Lineage (NCBI taxonomy): Eukaryota > Metazoa > Chordata > Actinopteri > Anguilliformes > Anguillidae > Anguilla > Anguilla anguilla. The sequence goes on from NC_049209.1 coordinate 27,692,931, forward strand.
GCCCGGGCAGGAGGAGCGCTCCCATTCCCAGTGCGGGCCCACCCCAAAATTCCCGCTGAGGGGAGACACCGGCGGGGCGATGAGGCGGGGAGCAGAACTCGATCCGGCCCGTGCCGCGTGGGTCTCGGCTGCGCGGGGCTGTCCGGTGTCCCGTTGTGTCTGGGAAACGGCGATACGGACGCGGGGCCGAGGGTACGTGTGCCGCGGGCTAATCTGAGCCGGCACAACCCCCCGGACGTGAACCCGGCCTCAGATCGGGTGTGGAGACCGCCGGGAGGGGAAGCGGCTGCCGCGCGCTCCCGCTGCCCGATTCTGACCACCAGAAAAAGCTAAATGAAGGGGCTAAAAAATTTAAAAGAAAGTAAAGCAAAAAAACATAAATATATCTTGTTTACATAGATAAACTAAATATATTGTAATGTGAAGAAGTTGACATTTTTTTCCGAATGTAAAAAAAAATCTGTGAAAGACCTCCAGCTGATGTCATGTACCAGCATGTAAAGACATCTGAGGGAGTGGCATTTGTCAGTCCACAATGTGAGCAGTGGGGCAAGGGGGAGGGGGGGGGTATCTGGTCACAGTGAGAGCAGTAGGGGGTGGTCTCAGTGTGATTAGTGGAGGAGGCTGCAGTGTGAGCATTAACAGATTACCGTGTGGGCACCTTCAGAGGGCTGCTCGTTATATAAACAAGATTTAGACAAATTACTCCTGAAGACCTAGGAGGGGAAAAATGCTGCTTCTGCAAAAAGTATCAATATTGTGGTTAAATAAAAGCTACATACACAGAAATACAAAAAAATTACATTGAAGCACTCCCGTAACCACACAGGAACCTTCGGTAGATAAAGTAGGGCAGAAAGAAGGTCGGCAATGACTAGCTAATTAGGCTAAAAAGGTACTGTGGTGAATCAGACTGCAGAGGCTAGTTGCACTGTTGGGGAGAGGGTCACCGGGTCACAGGGTTCAGCGTCGCTGAAGGTAGAGCAGAGGTGCATTGTGGGATTTACCTGTAAGGCAGCTCCTCCTCGGGGTAGCCCTGGTGGTAGCGGATGAAGAAGCGCTCGGCGTCCTCTCTCTCCGCCTCCGTCACCACGCTACCGTTCAGCATCATCACGGAGGGCAGCCTGAGGGAGCCACAGCACCGCGTCACGCACAGCTCACCTCCTCCAGAGTGTGTGTGTGTGTGCCTGTGTGTGTGTGTGTGTGTGTGTGTGCCTGTGCGTGTGTGTGTTTGTGTGTGTATGTGTGTGTATGTGTGCCTGTGTGAGTGTATGTGTGTGTATGTGTGCCTGTGTGTGTGTGTGTGTGTGGGTGTATGTGTGTGTGTGTGTGTGTCTAGATAAGCTGGGTCTCTGAGAATCAGTGTATATGGCCAAGTGAATGAGTCAGTATCTGAGCATGAAAAGGGCAGTGTGAGTAATTCAGGATCACAAATAGATTCTGAATCACTCACTCTGCCCTTCAAAGCACATATACTCACAGAACGTCTGTGATTCAGTACCGGTGTGTAATTCAGTACCTGTGTGAGTGATTCAGTACCTGCGTGAGATTCTGTACCTGTGTGTGTAATTCAGTACCTGTGTGAGTGATTCAATACCTCTGTGCATTTGAGTACCTGTGTGAGTGATTCAGTACCTGTGATTCATTACCTGTGTGTATTTGAGTACCTGTGTGAGTGATTCAGTACCTGTGTGTATTTGAGTACCTGTGCGAGTGATTCAGCACCTGTGTGTATTTGAGTACCTGTGTGAGTGATTCAGTACCTGTGTGTATTTGAGTACCTGTGTGAGTGATTCAGTACCTGAGTGTATTTGAGTACCTGTGTGAGTGATTCAGTACCTGAGTGTATTTGAGTACCTGTGTGGGTGATTCAGTACCTGTGTGTATTTGAGTACCTGTGTGAGTGATTCAGTACCTGTGTGTATTTGAGTACCTGTGTGAGTGATTCAGTACCTGAGTGTATTTGAGTACCTGTGTGAGTGATTCAGTACCTGAGTGTATTTGAGTACCTGTGTGAGTGATTCAGTACCTGAGTGTATTTGAGTACCCGTGTGAGTGATTCAGTACCTGAGTGTATTTGAGTACCTGTGTGAGTGATTCAGTACCTGTGTGTATTTGAGTACCTGTGTGGGTAATTCAGTACCTGTGTGTATTTGAGTACCTGTGTGAGTGATTCAGTACCTGTGTGTATTTGAGTACCTGTGTGAGTGATTCAGTACCTGAGTGTATTTGAGTACCTGTGTGAGTGATTCAGTACCTGTGTGTATTTGAGTACCTGTGTGGGTAATTCAGTACCTGTGTGTATTTGAGTACCTGTGTGAGTGATTCAGTACCTGTGTGTATTTGAGTACCTGTGTGAGTGATTCAGTACCTGTGTGTATTTGAGTACCTGTGTGAGTGATTCAGTACCTGTGTGTATTTGAGTACCTGTGTGAGTGATTCAGTACCTGGTTGTATTTGAGTACCTGTGTATGTACATGTACCTGAGTGCATGCAGGTGGAGATACTCACTGTGCCACTATGAGGCTGCGGCGCTCTGTGTTGGTGTAGGTCTGCAGTAACGGAATCCCCAGCAGTCTCACCTCCTCCAGCTTGGGGAATAAGTTCAGCTTCTCTATATCCTCCCATTGATTCAGACCTATTAGAGATGCGCACACACAAACACACATGCGTACACACACACGCACGCGCGCACACACACACACCCTTCTTAAAATAAGAATACAAAACCACAAGAAGCTGGGTTTCTAATGGGTGAGTGAATTTGCTGCTACAGTAACCTTATAGCAGACCCCCTCAGGGCCAGGTTCAGTAGCAGTGTCCGACCCCTGCAGCTACTGGGACAGTGAGATAAGACTGCCTCCTACTGTTCCACCAGAGGAGCGCAGCAACAGGGGACATGGTGTGGCTATCCTGCTAGTTTCAATGTTTTGCTAACATTTATCAAGTGTATTCATATCATTGTGTTTAATTAATTCCTGCATTCATTAGCAGTACAGTTTGAGGAAAAAGTATGGTCATACTAAAGCACTAAGTGCTTCTGTTACACACTGCTGCAGACAAGCAGAGTGTAACAGAAGAACAACCATAAATTGAGCATTAAAATATTATTTCCATTCTAAACTGAAGATTTCAAGTACGCTACCTGAGTTTAAGCCCTCGCTGAAAGTGGTATACATGATTCATTCTGGCCAGGGACCTACCTGTGTGATCTATCTCAGAGGGTGAGCCTGAGTGAGCTCTGGCTAAAGGACACACACCTGAGTGAGCTCTGGCTAAAGGACACACACCTGAGTGAGCTCTGGCTAAAGGACCCACACCTGAGTGAGCTCTGGCTAAAGGACACACACCTGAGTGAGCTCTGGCTAAAGGACACACACCTGAGTGAGCTCTGGCTAAAGGACACACACCTGAGTGAGCTCTGGCTAAAGGACACACACCTGAGTGAGCTCTGGCTAAAGGACACACACCTGAGTGAGCTCTGGCTAAAGGACACACACCTGAGTGAGCTCTGGCTAAAGGACACACACCTGAGTGAGCTCTGGCTAAAGGACACACACCTGAGTGAGCTCTGGCTAAAGGACACACACCTGAGTGAGCTCTGGCTAAAGGACACACACCTGAGCGAGCTCTGGCTAAAGGACACACACCTGAGTGAGCTCTGGCTAAAGGACACACACCTGAGTGAGCTCTAGCTCAGGACCCACCTGAGTTGTGCAGATTGATGGAGCGCAGATTGGGGAAGAGGCGGCAGAGGGTGTCCCCGGAGTCCTGGATGGAGGTCAGGTTGTTGTTGGCCATGATCAGGGTGTCCAGGCCGGGGAACATGGGCCCAAACTTGCGCACCTCATCCCAGTCGTGCAGGTTGTTGTCCGTGATGTGCAGCAGGCGTAGCGAGGGACAGGACATGGGGGTTGGGGTCACACTGTCGTACTCATTAAGGCACAGGAAGAGCTCCACCAACCTGCAAAAAGGCACAGGGAACACAGCTGATGATGTACATGTAACAACAACACTAATGCTAAAGCTAATAATAATGGTAATAACAATAATACATAGACGCGTACGTACATACATACCTTCATATATAAGATTCTAAGATTTAAAAAAAATAAAAACAAGCAATAATTAGGAAAAAGTTCATCACAACACAAAAAAATCACATAAAAGTAACAAAATACACAAAATAAATATACAAAAATTTAACAAGACAGTACAATGAACTGCGGAAACAATTAGGTATTTTCATTTTACTCACACTAAGGCCTTTATTTGAACTCAATAAGCAGGCTTCCTTTGCTAGTATTATCTGTCAGGGGTGGTCAAATCATAAAAGCAAAGTGGTTGTCCTCTTTGCTACCAAGCACCCAAGTCTGGAAGCCCAGTGCAATTGTGAGTACCCAGGTATATGCTGACATTCCGGAATATAAATATCTATGTGTCCAGAAAACAATGCAACAAGCATTCCTGCATCTTTTCATATCTTTAATTTGCTGAACATTTTTACATAATTTGTACTGTCCAGCCATTTGTCATTTTCTAAAATCATAAGTTTACTGAGTTCAAAGTAATTAGGCAGCTATTTACTCTGTCAACTGACAAGACAAACTTAGGTCTTTCTTTCTGTTTCACAAACATTACTCTATGTTCTGCAGTTTTCACAGTGCGTGCCTGGCTTTTCTCCCAGAGTAAACGGGAAGTCAGCTGGCTTGCAAACTTCTAAGCAAGAATTGACATCTACTCAAACTAACATACATGGCAAAACAGCCTGGACAGCCTACTCAGCTGCTTTTTATCAAAAGAGAAATTTCACCAGCCGTTTGCAAGATAAGCCGATACTGTAAGCTACACAAGTTAACCCAATATCTACAGTGTAAGGGTTTGGAGAACTACCAGATAAATTGGTTGCTAAAAAACTATCATAAATGCCCACCCTATATCTAGCTTGCATTTGCTAGGATATTTCTATCAGTCCAGGAAAATGGCATATTTAAAAATATGAAAAATATAGCAAATGCAAACAATAATATATGCCGATAGAGACGGTCTCAAGGCAGGTACTGACTACTGCCTCAGCTTGCCTAAGAGAGCATTAAGTCCAGAAGGGGAATTTTTTAAATAGTCTCCAGCCAGAATACTAACCAGTGATTGGTGCAGTCAGGATCTCTGACCTACTTCTCTAAATAAGGTACAACCAACTAGGTCACCCGACAGAATTGACTAGTATTCGCAGATTTATTTTTGTTTAAGAGCATTTAATGGTGGTCCCCTGTCACACTTCAGTCGTCCGTGGAAGAAAAATGTCTGGACTAAGGATCGGCCCACCCATACCAGTTGTTTGTCTCACTGTTTAGTAATTATGCTGGCTGCCTTATTGTCTTTGCTCTATCTTGGCACAAGGTCTCGTACAAGAGGTTTCAGTCACAATATGACTTCCAAGTACAATCAAGGTTTAAGTGAGTTCACCAGAGTGAACAGATTCACAATAAAATGTTCAGGGCTAAGTCAAATCTGACAGAGTACATTCTACTCTGACAGAGCACATCTGGTCTCTTATGGACCTGGGTTAAGAGATTAATTCATGCTGAACATTAAACTGTGCCCTATACATTTTGCACAGTGTCAGAGCGGTTCCCTATGGTCACTGGTAAGGGAATTCTGGCTGAGCGGTGGAGGGGGTGAGAGTTTTTCCCCCCTGTCTCGCCAGCAGGGGGCGCCTTACTCAGGGATCTCTCGCGTGAGCGTGTACACGGTGTCCCAGGGCACGCGGGTGTTGTTGAGGACGAGCCGGCGGACTCTGACGAAGGCCTCCGCGCAGCTGGGCTCCAGCACCGACTCGCTCAGCGGGTTCGAGCTCAGGTTCAGGAAGTCCAGGTTGGGGATGTTGCTCACAATCTTACTGATCTAAAGTAACGAGGACACAAGAAATTAAGAGTGAATGAGTAAATCAAGACTCTGTTATTCTGAAAAGCCTCATTCGCTAAAAACAGTAGAGCACATTGGCTCGACTGAAAGGAAAATTTCACGCAAAACCACCCAGAGCGCCAATTTTTATCCATAAAAATGATTCAAACAGCTAGAGCCTGATACATGCAATGCCCTTTTCATTCATTTTTAGATAATGCATTTGTATACATGTGATCAGTGCATTTCTAATGTTATCCTTTGTAACCTTCAATTAAAGATGCACAATGTGGAAATTCTGGGGACCAATATCAATAACTGATATTTGACTAGCCATATTGGCAGAACACCGAAGTCGAGACATCCCACTTAATAGCAGAAATTTACACTACATAAACAGCACAAATGCAAAATACCTCTAGTGGGTACAGTAAATATTATAGAAAGGACTGTTCTACTTTTGTTAAACGGTTTTTTCCAGACAAATTTCTGTTCCAGAATACGTCCATAATCAAATTACGCCTATCTGTGTAATTTAGATGGAACGGTAAATGGCCCAATATCAGAATCAGTTTATTATACAAGCCAGGGGGTCTGGGGGTACCTCATGTTAAATTATATTACTGAGCTGCTCAATTACAATCACTTTGACTGTGGAAGTTTAATACATCATGTTCTTGTCGTATAATCGAGTGCTCTGATATACAGTATACCCATATTAATTAAAAAAATAAAATAAAAAAGCAAAAACTAACAGAAACAATCCAAGAATACATTTTTTAGAAATATGATATAGCTTTCATAAATATTTACAATAGAAATGCCCTCTATGCCCACTTGGAACAACATGTCCCCTCCCATAAATATTTAAATGCAGGTCTTTTAAAGCCAGCAATTACATGACTTACCTTTTTACATCTTTGGCTTTCTACAAATTAGACAATCTAAAGAATACAGTCTAAACAACATTTAATTCAGAGTCTAAAGAATGCAAAATTGATCCAGCGCTAGCAAGCACAAAACTAAACCAATTTCTACAATATTTTTGTTTTAAGCGAAGTGTAGTCTGCCATGTGTATGTTTTCCTTTTACTCAGACAGGGAGAAAGCAGATAGGGTTACAGACAGAGATGGGATTATAGCGCAGAAGGTGCCACGGTGGGGAATCGAACCCCGACTGCACGGCGAGGTTTAGTATATGGGTTTACAGTCGGTCACTATGGACCGCGCCACATGGTTTCTCTCCACAACAGCTTAACATCACATTTTATAGATGGCACTAGAAGAGTGTGTCAGAAATGGGAACATATACAAGGAAATTGAAAATGGGCAAAAACGAGAACATTCACTTGTACAGCTGTGCTCATATAATACAAGAACTGATAGACAGATCTGTATTTAGTATTATATTTTTTGGTATTACAGTTAAGAAATGACGTGCGCGACGCTGCCCGTAAGACGCGTAGCGAGCGCGTGCCAGGCGCCTCTCTCCGTGCCCACCTCCAGCCAGTCCTGCAGCTTGTTGTGGGACAGGTCCAGCTCCACCACGTGGGCGCAGAACGCGGCGATCTCGCCCTCGTCTCCCGCGCGGCTGATTCCGCAGCCGTTCAGCACCAGGATGCTGGGCAGGTTCAGGCGGTCTGCAGGGAGACACGCGCGCGCACACGCATCGCATTTACAGCACCTTAAACGGCATTGCCTTACACTGCATCACACTCCGGCGCTTTCCGTTACAATAGCTCAGCTTTGCCTCGTTGAATGCAGATCAGGTAAGGTATACATCACAGATGCCTGCAGCTAGCTATAATTAGCTAGTGGCTAGCGCAAGTTCGACGGCACCAGTCTCACCTTTCATTGGCGACCCCTGCGGGCCGGACGGAACCACCACCCCCATGCCGGGCCCCCGGCGGTAAGGGAAGTTCTCCGGGCTGTACTTCTCGCTGATCACCTGCATGAAGGTGCGCCCCTCCTCTTCGGGCGGGTCAGAGGCCCCGTCCCACATCCCCTCTCTGTCCGATGGCCCCAAACAGTAGAAAAGCCAAACACTCATAGACGATGGGTGGAGCAGCAATGGCTGGAGAAGAAAAGGCAGGGACCTTGGTCACTCTTCAATCTCACTCAGAGTGGTTTAAGGTTGAATTATAACTGAATTCAAGGCTGAAAACAAACCAATCATGAGATCATTAAGCAATAATGTATGTTTTAGCCTTGATGTGTAATGAATGTGTATGCTTGAACTGCCAGTTGTATTGATCACTGTATTCCCGTCTGCATGTATCCTGTTTTTTAGTTACCTACCAGATTAAATTTAGCTTGGTAGCTAATTCTGGCATAACCAAGTGGCTGTGCACTTGAGCCCTCTTTAACAGGAAATGGAATATACCGACAATACATTGAAGTAAAATATCTATATCCAGATACTAACCTCATTCCTGGAGGGCTGGAGCCGTTACAGGTTTTTGTAGCGCAACTAGTTATCTACACCCACACTGGTTCACTCATAGACTAGACCAGAGTAAAACGCTTCATGTAAGGACGGAGGAACAACCTTCAGCTGTCAATTGTGACCTTATCAACAAATGCAGCAAGCAGGTGCGATCACATAAATGAGCAGGCTAATTAAACACGTAAGAGCATAAGTTGGCATGAAATCCAGAAAGAGGTACGGCCTTCCAGTAAGTGTCTTCCCACTGCTGCTGTCGATATTTACAGCTGGGCATTGCCACAAACGGTTCATTATACTACTGTGTGCGTGCTTCTTTGCTGACATGGGAGGGGGCCCTGCTGTATCAAGGCTCTGGGTCCCAAAGCGTGACGGTCTGGGCGGTGACTGAGAGCTTATCTCCAGGACACAGGCCGTCTTTAGGGCCATGCTGACACAGCAAATTGGGCGGCTCAGCGCCGCAGCCGGGTGGGACAGTGACAGCCCGCCGCACGTCGCTCTCTGTTCCAGCGTTCACCCCAGCGCCGGAGGAAGGCTGCGCCGTCCGGGTCCTGGAGAGCCGCGGCGCGTGCTGGCTATAGCTGCCACTCGGCTGACCCACTTGACCGACTCACGCGGTTGATTGCACAGTTAACTCGGTTCATCAGGTTTCCTGGGTCTAGTTTAATTTTTTAATGAAAACAATGAACAGAAAAAAAAAAAAAAAAAACGCAGAACCCGTGGCTCTGCAGGAACAGAGCCCTAGAGCAACAGTGACCTGGGTCAAATAAGTATTCTAAAGCTCTTTATTCCAAAATAAACTCTTTAATGCAAGCAGGTGAAGACACTTATGCAGATATCTGAGAATCTGAGCTCCAAGCAAACCATACAATCATAAGAAAACAACTCAGAAAATACTTTTACATTTGTCTGTATTCTCTATGAATTTTCATTGGTTTGCAGGATTATAGTATTACAAATAATAATTGGACACTGTTCTGGAGCATACTCAGCAATTCCTAGTCTGGAATTCAAATAAAAAATGCCCACTTTACTGTTGTACAAGTTAAGGGCATTCTTTCAGCTTACTGTACGGTCAAACTTCAAGTATCAGGCAAAGTATGTTCTTTTAAGGGCCGCATAAATACAGAATGAATCAGACTAACCTTGACTTAAGTGGCAAGTGCACTTAAACTATAGCAGTCTTTTATGTCGGGCTAGCATGTCAAGATGTTCCATGTTTCTACTGATTTGCTGCTTGTGGGAGTTCTCATGTTTGCCCTTTTAATTAAGTCCATTACAGACATTCTGCGGACTCCTTGTGGCACACTGAAAAACAGAGGCCGAATTGATCCGGGAGACAGATACGACGAGCTTGCTCATAAAATGCTTCTCCAAAAACCACCGGTCAAAGCAGGTGGTGACAAACCAAGAAAATTGAACAAAGAGGCTTTTTTGTGGTTTAGATGGATGTTTTTATGGAACAGATTACATTACATTAAAATTGATTATACTACATCCCTGCCATTAACAGATGCTCTTATCCAGAGTGACTTTGTGACACAATTCTATTTTTACATATGGTATCTGGAAGCTATTGGGATAAAGTACCTGCAACCTTGGGTTACAAGCCAAGTTCCTTAACATTTATACTATACTGCCATTCATGTATGCAGCTGCACTAACCATAATTCCCAGAGACACCTCCTCAGCCAGTGTCCTGTGTGTCACCGCATGCTTGCTACCGCCATTTTGTTTTAATTCCCCTCATCATTCCAGCAGTTAATCATCAATCCAAACGTTGCCTCATTTTATTCAGAAGACACGTGAAGTTTTATATACTTGAAAAGTACTGTAGAACAAGCAGCTCATTCTCACTGAAACTGATCATTGCCTGAATTTCATTTTGTTTATTCTTTATTTGTATGTTTACCCGCATATATTTTATGCCCATATAATTCAATTCTGTAACCATATGGAGGGGGCTTAATGCTTAGTAAATGGTAACATTAGTCAATGTGCTTTATTAGACTAACAACTGGCCATTGTTGATAAAGTATCATACCATAGTGGGAGCATGCAATGTCTCCCTTATGTAATAAAAAAGCCATTTTTTGTTCCTCCAGCTATAGCTCTCTGAGAACAGAGATATAACTGAAGGTTGTCTGGGGACAGGTTGTCTGTCTCTCCCTTACCCTGCAACTGGGCAGCTGCACAGAGAGGCCGTTGCCCCCAGATCCTCCGCAATTCCCTCTCAAATGACCTTTCCCAGCTTGGAGGCGTAGGGAGGCAAGCTGAGAGATGCACACACCAGCCTGGGAGCACAGCTGGGGGTGGAGGAGAAAAGGCAAGTAATCAGAAACCTGGGAAGCAGACACCCCCCCAACACACACACACACACACACACACACACACACACACACACAAACACACGCACACACACATGAACACACACACACAAACACACGCGCACACACACAAAAGCACACACACACACACACATGAACACACACAAACACACACACACACACACACACGCACACACACACAAATACACAAACACACACCCACACACACACAGAAACACACACACACACACAAACACACACACATACACACACAAACACACACACACATTAGTCAGTATCATAGGTTTAGCAAATTTTCTTTATCCCACGTGTAAATGCACACACACAAAAATGCCACATTTTCAGCCCTGTAAACAATTGTGTCTCAGACTATTGCAGAATTCTGAATTCAACCAATGGAATTATTTCCACTCAACAATGACATATTGATTAAATCAGGATTACCTCTGATTAAATTTACAAACATACACACACAAAGAAACCATCAGCTTTTAAATAATTAAAATGGCCAGACAATATCATAAAGCATAACAAAACACGTATCTTTTGAAAAAATCGCAACATCATCCATATTGTTGGTTTGATGTATTGAAGCCAAGTAATGATTATGAGGCATGATGTAGAGATTCTTGGTAAGTTCTTGGCATAAGGTTCAGGGTCAAAATGTCACATTAGCAATCTAAAGAAAGACAAATTAAGAAGTTTTCACAAGGCCATGTTTGAGACTTTTGGGTATTTTAAATTTATTTTTAGAAAAATGAAATGTCATTGAAAAGATATGTGATTGCCAAGCATATCTAACGTGCTTGCTATGCTTCTCTTTCTCAGGCTGTGTCATGTTTCATCTTTCCTGGAGCTAAATGGTAGATCAAATTAAATGCAGGTAAAATGCTTACTTTTTTCAGTTGACTTTTTCCACAGATCAACCATGTTTGTTACTTGCGCCACCCATTTTAAGTGTGCTTGTGGAAGGTGGGCATCTCACACGCTTCTGGGCTCGTTAAAGTGCAGTACTAAAACAGACCTGTGTGAAATGTTTAACGTGTTTCGGCAAAGATCCAAAGGCCTAAACATTTCATTACACGGATAAATAAAAAAGTATCTTTGTTCTGGAGTGTGTGAGTTTTCATTCTGTAGTTCCTACAAAGACTTGGCTGCTTAAACCTCCTCCCTCATTAAAATTCTTTGATTCTGGAGGGCACACAGCATTCAACGGCAGAAATTACTAAAATACTTATAGTCGGTCTAGTGTTTTATGCAATTTACAGTGTACCTAGCACGCAAATATTAACTGAAAAATATATGAATACATTGCTCATTTTCACTTCAGAAAAACTTCACTGAAGCAAGTGAGTGGTAGGACTATATCCAGAAGTAGACAACAGACGTTGTTCAGGGCTGAACAGGTGCTTCTGGTGACAGGCATGCACTCCAGCCAGAGCCACGTTCACCCCCGTCCTCCCTGTGATGGTTAGGTTTGAGCGTATGGTCATGCGGATCTATTTTTATCCCGATGCCGATTCTGTGTTTTGGAATGTCAGCGGTGCTTGTGCACATGTGATTTGGTTGGGGGTGGAAGCTGAAGCTAATTTCACTTAGAATATTTTTCTGAATACTTTAATACTTTTTTAGATTGTTTGACCATTATTTCTTACTGCCAGACCAAGATTACCATTGTTTCTTTCTCAGCGGCCATATGGAAAAGCAAGAAGACAACAACCACAACAGACAGGGGTCCTATTAGATGGTCACTAATGATAAGGCTTATCAATTACACTGCGCTTGCTTGCTCAAGTGTCATCTTTCTTCAGCTCATTAAGTTGGCCTGAGCCCTCGCCACAATCTCTCATTCAGCACGAGGGTCTGAGCATGTCTCCATGCCGACTGTTAGCTGGCCAACGGGATGAAACCACCGAAGACAGAGATCTTTCAAACAGGCCTGTGATGACCGCACACTTGCACAGGTGTCACTGACAAAAAAAAGGCTTCTGATGTTCAGGCCAGTTTCCTCCATTTTCCCAAGACCAAAGGGTGGTCATACCGAACAAACCGTATCATATGTCCTTGTTGATAGCAAACGTTGATGTTTTACGACCAGACAGGAGACAATGGGTCTACACATCCAATGCATAGTGGGTCTACCTTACTACCAACCCAAACTTATTTGTATGTCTTTCTTGGAAGATACAAACCAATCTCAGGGAAAGCTATTTGTCAACGTTTTACTGATTGAAAGAAGTGCCATCTTTTGTTCAATTGCAGTTCACTCCTTATTTTCAACTGTGTGGAAATGCAGTTTGTCACACGTAAACAATAATACAATGGCCGGCAGACAACAATCATACCAGGGATTCCTTAAACCCCAATGCTTACAACAGCCTGTTGGCTAGGAGCACCCTTTCTACATGACAAAAGACACTTTGGGCCATATCAACTTCCCAGAGGCAGTTGTGCTTAATGTAAAAGACTGTGATAACAAAAGGTGGACTTTCAAACAAACAGCTGTCATGACAACACTTTTGTTTCAAACTATCTCAAGGGGTTCAGAGTTGCTATGGAAACGTCACTAGGGACGGAGTTGCAAGCTCAAACTTTCAGGGGGGAAAAGTTTGCTTCAGGCAGAACCAAAGCCACCATTTGGAATGTTCTTTGGGATGAAATACCCAATATTTGAAAAAGGTGCTGGGTCACTGTCTACTTTACTGATGTGTTTGTACCCTTAGGCCTACCTAGGGTTTAATGAACTATTTTCCAGCTGCTTAGTTTATGAAACATCCCATAGTTACAAACTGATTTTTTTTAACTGAATGAAAAATATCTTACTTTACAGATGTTTGAGTGGAACAAAAACATGCATACCTGTGCCACAGGCCTCTGTGAGTGTGTTTTTAGCTAGATTGCCTTTGGTAGATCAGTCATGAACCATAAACGGAGCAGATCTGGAGAACTGACCATGGGAGGACAATGTACGTGCTTGCCGTTATACATTAAGTAGCCATTCTATGATTATAACAATCAAGCTAGAAAACTTGTTTTTCTGCATTCCACATAAAGGAGACTTTAAGCCTCATAGCCATTTAACCGCCACCTGCAGAACAAAATGTGCCGAGACTGCATCTATTTATATAGCTACAGCGAACCTACAGTAGCTAGCATGCAAGTTAGCGGTGCAGTACCAAGACTAGCTAGGTGAATGGCTGACACACACTACTTTGTTACATTGTTACGTTAGCCGATACAATCTCCTTGCATTGTACTTCTGATCTCTGTGCACGGGGCGCCTTAGATAAATCAATAACATCACATTACACAGGACAAAAGTATCGTTCGAGATCACAAATAAGAACATTAGACAAGCGCACAGAGCTCGGGATCTATCAAGCTAGCTATTGTGACCAAAGTAAATTCCAATAAAAAATGACTCCGTGATATGAAATTAGCTTTCACTGCTTTTAGAAACAAGTTATTATCACTCTCAATTTTATTTACGGAAATCCAACTAAAACACCTCCAACGTGCGTACAGTTGGCTAAGCTAGTCGTGCGGTACAGTAGCTAACGTTGGCTAGCTTGCTGGTTTGCTGGCTGGCTTACCTTATGAATTAGAGATCTACCGTTAGCTAACTCGTTGGCTATGTAGCTACCAACAGCTAATGTAGCCATATATGTTATCCGTATTCAAGACTCAAGACCTGCTCATCACTGACCTAGAATGTTATAATGACTGATGCCAAAACTATACGTTGTCAAACCATCACTTAGCAATTGCATATTTATTTCATGTTCATGGATTTTCACACGAACTGTTTGCGGATTGATTACACTCACCCTCTCCTAGTCGCTCTGATTCTTGTTATTGTTGATCACTTGTCACACCAACCCCCCTCGTCATCCTGGAAGTGACGCAGTACGTATTAACCGACCTCTGTCTGCACCACTGTACACATTAGGTGCAGAGAGCAAGAATAATTACCATTGGCTATAATGCGCCATGTGATTCGTAATAACCAATGAAAAGATTAAACGCGTATACAACAAGGAGAAAAGCAACTGGTTTCGTTATACGTACACCTCTCAACGAAATACACATATCTTTGCGTATACTTCAATTTCCGTACAGTTTAAAAACAGGTCTTACCACAGGCTAATTTTGAAAGATGCACAAGGAACTGGAGCTGCTTTGATCAACATTTACAAACTAGGCTACTGAACATGACGGGGTTTGCCATTTTCTAACTTGGCACAACCGTAATCAATGATATGAAATAAAATGGTATATTGCCTTGTAAAATGTATGGTTGACAACAGATGTACCAATGTGGTTCAACTTTAAACGAATGGTATAATACAATATTGCCACCTTAGCCTGAGTAAGCGATTTTTCCCTCCAAAATGCAACCTTAATAATATATATATAACGTTAGCATATAAAGAACTTTACAATAGTAAAGTTATAAGAAAACGTAAACAAAAAGTGGACGTAAACTGTGTTAAATGTTCCAAATAATGTATTCGGTTACTTTAAAACTGGTTTGTAGTTTCAAAGATTTTTTTTAAATCTTTCATACAATTTTAAACAATTTATTTATGACATGTTAAATAGAGTTTTCACGGCAGAACGTCCAGAAGTACAGGAATGAGCTCGTAATTTGTGAACGCCCCCCCCCCCCCCCCCCCCAAAAAAAAAAACCCACCTAATTTCTGCATTGTCCCAGCAGAGGGCACTAAACCACGTCACATTAGAGGGATAGTTCACTTTCTGGGGTCTTCACAGTGGCCGGTATAGGCGCCGTAGGGGGTTCGTAATGTAAAGCAAGAAACTGCACTGCAAGCTGCTTCAAAGCAGCTTTTACAGGGATGTTGTGCCTCCAGAAGTTGGATGTACAAATTCAAATATTATCTCATTCTCTCTTTTTCATTCTAAAATAACATTTAATCTTGTTGTAGGTTGTAACTATTTCCTACTGCACATGCGATTTCAGAAGGAAAGCGCTATCTCCCTCAATATTAAAACTAATATATTGCAAATAAACATAGTATGTGTTTAAACATGTTTGAAACACACAACAAATGTGAATGTAACACCACTGAATACCACTGCTGCTCCTTTCGGATGTTGCATCCCTCCCACCTCCACCCACCCTGCTGCCCATTCTGCCCACCCATATTATTAGACCTATCGTTTCTTTTGAAGTTCTCACCCCATTCAGATGTTGACATCTCTTAACTGTTGATATCTCATTGTCCAACCTCCTGTGCCCTGGATCCCATTCCCTGCTCTCAAGTAATCTCACCCTGCATGCTCTCATTAAATGTCTTTATAATCAATACATCACTTTCTGCTGGCTGCATACCTGCAGCCTTCATCTACTTCTCTCCACCCTGACTTACACTTTGAATATCAGGCACAGCTCTACAGTGGACTGAATTCTAGCCTACATCTCTGACAGTAATGGCAAATCCAGGTTCAGAAATTAATTGTCCTCTCCAATATTTTGTTCCAATCACCTGGATTTGCTGATTAGTTAAATTCTTCGGCCAGGAGGCAGAACTAATTATTAAAATCAGTTGGCTGAGTTCATTAAGGGAAGAAATGAGTGGCAGGACTTTTACTTTCTGACCCCTGGACTTTCCATCTCTGATCACTGACTGTCCTTTAGGGTTTCCTTTCATGGTAGTTGATCTTGTACATATGATGTCCCTATGGGTGTCCCCCAAGGCTCCATACTCGGCCATCTTTTTGTTTCCCTTCATATGCAGCATCTTGGATCTCATTCCTTGGTTTCTCACGCCACTTCTCTGCTGATGAGTGATGCAACTCAATTTATGCTCTCCTTTCCTCTACCCAACAAACAGGTCTCATCATGTTTCTCAGTTTCCCTGAGCAAAACCTTGCGTTGAATGGTAGATCATAATATAAATCTCAACCTGGATAGACCTGAAATGCTTTTCATTCCCTCCAGATCTTCACTACTGCAGGACCAATCCTTCAGGTTGATGCTACAGGAAAGCTCACTCAGGGCACTTGTCCCATAAGATGCCTAGGGGGTAAACGTGAATAACTGATTTTCCTTCCTCGTGCATATAGCAACAGTGAGTCAGGCATGCAGATTCATCTGAAGAATCTTTCCATTTGTCAACATCTACTCTTTGTTGAGGCCCTCATGCCTGAACTATTGCAATTCCCTCCCTGTCTGTGCCTAAGCTGAAGACATGAATATACCTGCACTATACTGTGTGGGGTTTAAAATGTGTGTTAGCACCGGTGCGTGTCAGTTAGCTTGTGGTACTGGCTTTGGTTCTGCACAATATCACTGAACAAATCTGTGCTGAACTGATTCAGGCTGCATGTGGGTTTTCTGAGTCATTTAAGAATGAAAGGCTAACCTGAATTGGATGCACCCAGTCATACTGCAATATGTCATATAGACAGACTGAGCTGTAGATGCTCATGTCTATGACATAAGCAAATCAGTACATTTTAAAGCAAAACAAAGCAAATAGACAAAGTTGTAATATATATAAATCTTTTCATAAGACCATTGTGATACAAACAAAATGTGTGCAATGTGCATATGAATCAATAAAATTGTTTAAATGATATGTTTACATTGTATGGTGGCTATAGGGTCATGTAGCAGATAGCCAACTTATCAAAATGAATGAGCTGCCAACAAAGTAAAATACAATAATAACCCACATTGAACGCATAGTGCATGACAAGAGTCAAGTGCATCCCTCCAATAATCTATTTTGCTTTATTGACTGAGTACAAAAAAATCTCTTGACTTTTTCAAGAGCCCCAGGACATCAAACAGCTATCACCAGCCCAGAAGCTCAGGCTTGGTCATAAACTTTATCTTTCAGCAAGATAATGATCCCAAACTTACCTAAAAAATCTGTTAAAATGTTAAGTGACCACAATCTCACTGTTTTGGTGCAGACATATAAAGAACCTGATCAAAATGTGTGGTCTGAATTGAAGAAAGCTTACGACAGATGCAGACCAAAGGATCTGAAGTACATGGTAAGATTCTGTATGGATGAATAGTCATTGTTTCCCCCAATATGTTTACCAATTTCATAAAACATAGATGACCCAGTAGTGTTATCCTTGCAAATGAAAGATGCACAACGTACTAAAAATGGGTGTGAAGAAAGACAACTATCATCTTGGGAAAATATATTTTTTTAAACAATCTTTTTCCTCTGAGAAATTGTACTAATATAATAGAATATCATTTCTCATTTTGATCATACAATACAGCTCATTATATGACTTTCTATTTGTATAGCCTACATCGCTCATCTTTACCAAGGGTGTGAATAATTTAGGAGGCTATTATTGTAACATAGGCTAAATTATTTACGGGTAAACTTCTTTTGTGCTTATTTTGTGCCATCACTATTCTAATGGACTGCAAACTTAAAAATAAAATTTTGCAGAGAGGTTAATGCAGTTCACACAAACACCACCACCACCACCAGCTTGCTGGGTGCTCCCTGTTCAATAGCCTACCCTCGAGCTTGCGCAAGTAACAGAACCCAGAGACACTGGCGACTTTGTTTCAGTTAAACGAAGATCACCGAAGGAGGCAAATCAGATAAATTTATACGGTAATTGGAAAGAAATGCTTGTCATTCAATGTATTTCATCATTTAATGTCATTTTAACAATCTACAACTAGCTCAGCGTAATGCACAAATGCGTGAACATGTATCTTATTGCTCGTCCTTCGTTTCCCGTTATAATGCACCATTTCGGATGTTGCACAGGGAGTCGCCTACAGACCATGTTGAAAGGTTATCGCTAATAACTGGCAAATCTTATTTATAGTCAGGTGTATCTATACCCAAGGAACTATCTGGTTGAAGTGTGTAGAGCTTTGCCGCTTTCACGTTTTTATTTGATCTGCAGCAGTAGCCTATTGCACCCGCCCAATTCACACTACACACAATACACACGCCTATTCAGTTAAAGGGAGAAATTAAGTGTTTGCTATTCTTATTTAAGTGATCACTGGTAACGTTAGAAAATTATACTGTCATGCTATACAGGCATAGTTAATCGAAGGCATGTGCAGTGGGTACATTTGATACTATCTTTGCCCCTTGCTATTAGACCATATACTAAAATGAGCATAATTTGATTTTTGTGGTCTTACGGTTCAGATGCTTTAATTTACTCCGTAGTTAATGCGTTTTTGAGCATGATTAGATTACGTGGGAATTCCGTTTGTTACAACTTTGCTGTAATCAGTCCGGTTATTGAAGAATATGTATTTATTTTACACGCGCATCCGTTCTAAGAAGATGCCATAGCAGGTGCATTTAAATGCTTGGGTCGATGTGGACTACTTTTAAAGCGGTCTCAGATTTTTCCCGTTTCTAACAGTCCCAGGACATTGACTACGGGCGAAGAAGCACCATGGATCCGCATCTCCCTGCGACAGTGGCTTTCCTGCTCGGTAAGATGGAAACTCTGCATAGCAACTGGGCGAGGGTTTTCATTCGCCGTAGCCAATATAATTAAAAGATTTGCAAGAACCGGAAACAGAGAAGATTGAATGTCCCATAACTAAACAGCTCTCAGTTTTCAATAGCGAATTATACTCCTTTCCTTTACTCAATTTTTAGAAGATATTTCTGTAAAATGCTTTAATCTATTTGCATTTTGATTGTACTGACCCAATTAGGCTATTGTCTTCCATGCAATATACATCTGCTGCAGGGATGGCCTGTGTGTAACAAGGTGTAAACAGCCTATTTTCCTTACTGTGTGTCTTATCAGTTGCCATGGCTGTAGGTCAGCCGCTAGGTTATCCAAGGGGACCCCAGCTGTACCCGTGCCTCACCCTCATAGAGCGGAATTTGAGGGTGGACTGTGACTTCCCGCGTTCCAGCCAGGTCCCACCCGGGCCCTTCTGTGAGTTCAAACAGGACAGCAGACTAATGGGGAGCACCCTGCCCAATGCCCAGCCTATCCCTGAGCTGAAGAGGAGGTCCAACGTCACCCTGGTGACTCCTTACAAGTGCCGGCTGACCTACGCCCGGGTCCAGGGTTCCTTCGACGAAAAGGCCTATACCTACACCTGCCGGGTGATACAGGGGACGCAGGCCCTGGAGAACAGCATGGCATTACACCAGAGTGAGTGAAATGGAACACTACCACTATGCGGTTGCCAACAGTCCTGTACTTGCCAGGATGTACCGTATTTCAACAAAGAAAGGTTTTCCCCTTGCCCCGTATGTAGTGATACCTGCTTTGATTTTCTATATTGTCACTGTGCACTGTTGCACAGACTAATGTGAATGTGTAATGTGCAAAAGAGTAATCTTCCATGTTCTTCCATGTGTCTTTCTCTAGGGAATGTTCCGGTCTGTTCTGCACTTAGTGTCCTGTTCCAGGGTGCCTCAAGCTTACTGATGACTGTGATGTCACTTCCAGTGATTCTGGGACTCCTGTCAGCCTGAAAGCAAATACAAGCTCTTGCTTAGGGCTCTATTTGTGGCTGGGGTCATCCTCTTTGCAGTTACTGAGTGTTTCTCAACTCTTAACTTTTGTAAAACTACACTTGTATACAGTTTACATAATAATATGCATGTCCACAATCATAAAGAATGTACAGTATATTGGTAGTTGATGTTGCTGTGTTACTTGTACATAACCTGTATTCATAGTATTTAAGTGACTGCATGTGTTTCCGAGACAAGTATGTTTCTGAAAGAGTACACCGGGTCCAAATTTGCTACAGAATAACAGGGGTTCTCAAACTCAGTCCTGGAGTCCTGTTCATGCTGGCTTTTGTTACAGTCAGTCTTTTGATCAAATGTGGTTTTTGAAAACATATGTTTAGCGTCTATATTTTTCTCTTATTTTAACAGAGTGGCTCATTGGCATTTGTTTTGTCTTTGAACATTTTTCATGAATGGTTTAGTGTTAGAGTGTAAGCTGAATGCTTGAACACTTTACACTTTAAATCAGCCCTACTGACTTAATCTGTCATTTTATAATTTCATCATTTAAAAAGTTAACCTCTTTCTAAAGGAATCATTTGATATATAAAAAATTACAGAAAGTGAAAGCATTAGTCAGTCTGACTAGAATGACAATATGGGTCATTGATTCTTCATGGCATGCATGGCTGTTTCTGACATAATTTGGCTTTAAAATGGTAAATCTGTCAATAGACATTAAAAGTTGTGTAATTATCATTAATTAACAACTCATTACCATTCACAGGTTGGATATTACGGTTGGTACCATAATTGGCACACACAGTGGGTCCAGAACATTGAGTTAAAAAAACCCTGATATAGCATACCAAATCTGAATCAGAAGGAATAGCAGTTATGTAAAAATACTTGTTTTTACAGATTTAACGTTTTATTTTCCTCTTTGCTATCTAGTCATTTAATTGGTGATTACTGGACACTTACTGTTAGATGTTAGGTCATTTAAAAAAGAAATTAGATACAGGATCACAATTGGATTTGATTTCCAAAAGCCCCAATTAATATTACATAATATATTACACTGTATGTTTCCAGGTTTTAAATGTCCAAAAGAAGACTTGTCAGCCTCGTGGCATAGCACAAAATGCTACCTTAATTTCTAGGGAATAAGAAACTACATGTGACTACATGTTCATATGGCATTCGCGGAGCTAATGCTGTTATTCCATTTTCATAACAGTATTTAATTTGAATCAAACATATTTCTTTCCTGTGGAAATTTCTTTCCTAAGCAATCAGAATGAAAAAATGTAAATTCTAATCAAACGCCAAAGCTTTCACTGAATGTTCAACAGTGATCATCTTAAAATTAGTTCAATTCCAAGTCCAAGGATTATGTATTACAATGATTACATTCATCAACTGTTATTTACTCTACTTGCAGCATTTAATCATTGAAGAGTTATTCTCTTTAAAATATTTTATAGATAAAATTATTACTCTTTCTATTTTGTATTGTTCATTTTCTGTTTAATGATGAAAAGCTTGAATATTACATTTCTTTAGTTAGTCTTTTTGAGCCAAAAAGGTTAATCCTCCCTGTGAACAGAAAAAATATCAGATTTGCATATGTAAAATTTCTTTGGGCTACAGTGTTTTTACAGACATTTTTATACAGTTTTTAAAAACCATCAACTGGACCTGATGATCCGGTCTGTCTGTCTGTTGGCCACTTGTCTTAGGAGCCTCCACACAATCTTGGCTGATTCACTCATGTACTGTAGCTAGTAGATTGGCAGTAATTGGACGCAAGATAGAAATCTAAATTAGAGACCCAAAATTGTGCTGTGGCATATGTGTATAAGGAAAGCAAATGAAGATTATTATTTTCTGTGAGGAGTAAGTGCAGTCTTGTGTTTGTGGACCTACATTTTGTGTGTTAGACCAACACAGATAGCTCATTGTCACTGAGAACTGAATAGAAATTGTATTGATTGACTGTAATGCCTGAAGCAAAGGGTGCTCCAAGCATTTCCAAATCACAAGTAAAATCAGCACACAGGAGTGCGCAAACCTTAGCTTTACCAAAAACCATGATCCATAGACATGCAGTTACCCTACTTCCAACCGTGCGCTATTTGCACACATTAAAAGTGCCTGTAGGACATTTTATTTTTGTAATAGAATATGATTTACTTGCTTGGCATCAAATGGATTTCATTTGCTCCACTATTGTTGAGTGTCAGATTGACACGTTGCATGGCTTTGTCAGTGTGATAGTTTTTCTAACTGAGAAAAATTCATCTGTAAAATCATGAATAGGAAATTGTTGTGACCATGGGTGGGATGTGTGAGCACTTCTGTGGAGGAGGCTCTGCTCTTGAAGGAACATTGAACAATAAAAGTTTGTTGATATCAGTCCTCTTTAAAATGTTGTGTGGAGCCTTATTTGTGTGTGTGCATGCATGTTCTGCATATGCACAGACTACAGCCAGCATAAGGAACAGACACTCACAGTGTGACCAATTAGGAGGTGGGGTCAGTATGGAGGATCTTTTTTTATGTGAGATCTTTATGGGGGAGTTAGACATTAATTTTTGCTCTCTGTTTGCTAATTTATCATCTACCTTTCCAAAAAACAGAAGGAGGATGGACACTGACTGTTTGAAAACGGTGTTACTATCCATCTACCTCTCCCCTGAAATTCCAACATTTAAATTTATATTTAGCCTCTGTTGGTATGTTTCTGCTGGCTACAGTAGCCTAATCCTACAAAGAAATAATATAAATATGCAGCCTATGTGGTCTTAACATGAATGCTAAATTCCACTCAATACACATACACTGAAAAAAAAATGTTTCAGTAGAGTAGATAAACCTGAAATTTGTACTTCACTTTATTACACCAAGGTTTTCTAAATTTAAAATGTTCATGTTCATATGAATGGGTAAAATTTTAGGCTTATACAATGAAGCATTTATTTACGTAAAATCATTCATTATTGACAGTGCAATATATTTTTAACTAAGCTAAACTAAACTAAATCTGCTTATAATTTTTTTTTTAATGCCACCATTGTTATAGTTATTATAACTCTTCATAACCTCACTTTTCAAAGTACTCAAAACTGTTTTTTTAAAGAGCACACACACACACACTCACAAAGAACACACGGTCAAACATTTAAATTGGCTTATGTGCATACAAGGGATCCAAGCACCTTAAAAACAGGGCATGTGTTCATAAAGAGTAGGCCCTGGCCCACAGCTTTACACAAAACCGCTCCTTCTCTTATATGTTTTATGAATATTGGCCCAGCTGTATGGCTCATGATAGGTAGGGGGCAGTGTAGTGCAGTGGCTAAGGAACCCACTGGGTGGGGAAGTCTTCATGTTTTCTGCATTGCAACCCGCATTTCAAACCCAACCAGTCGCTCGTCAGGCTCTGCTGGCATGACGCAATGTGCTTGCCCAGACAGGCAATCCAGCACATATTACCCAAACAGCACTGCTCTAAGGCACGATGCTTTAGTACATTCTTCGTGAGGATCCATGTATGACCTTAATTAACACTGTGCAGACATTTCTGGTAGAGAAAAAAACAGATAAAACAGCTTCACATAAAATTTGCTTTGCAAAGGAGATACTTTCTTGTTTGCGCAGTCAGATATGTGCTGAGTCAATTTGGATGGTAAAGCATGGTTTTTATTTTTTTCTTAAAGAATCCCATGGCATTTGTGTATTCCTGCTTGGACTTTTGTACTTTTTAGCAACAGCAAGTTTTAAGGTAAAATACATTTAGAAAGCAGTACACTAGATTTCTCTGCCCGCCTTCAATCAAAACATTACCTAGAGTGATCTGTGCAGACTTGTACAAGGCAGGTTTTGTGAATCTCCTATGACCCAAAATAATCCTAAATACATATTCTTTGCCTTTACAACCAGAAGAGAGAATGAAGAAAGCAGAAAAGCATTATTGAAATAACAAGGCACCTCATTGAAAATATGATGAAAACAAGATTGTCTTTAAAATAACTTCAACCTAATTTGGTTACCAAACAATATAGATCAAGGCCATCATCATCATACAACATCATATGACAAGCACAGTCCAAGGAGAATCTTTATTATTACTTCACTTTGCTTTGCATGTACAGTAGAATGCAAAAGTGTGGGAAAAAACACATTTTTTGGGAATTGCATTTGTACCTTTCACAATAAATACCAAATGGCCATTTTTATGAACCAAAAGAAGTCTTTCACCTTTAACTATTTTTTTTGTACCACATGGTTTTCCTTTGCGTTTACTTTGTGTCTTAGCTACACAACTGTTGGGACTCACTAACATACATACTTCAGTGTGAATTAATTAAATTAACTGTGGCATGATACTAATGGTGATGCTGATGAATCTAATGGTGAATTTGTGTAAGTTTTCCCTGAACAAAATATACATATTAGAATATTTGTCAGACCATTGATAAACCAGCCAATGCCATAAAATGAACCAAGCGCCCTCAAAGCTCATAACTTGCCTAATAAGGGCCAGCACCATCCATCCTAGTGCGGTGAAGAGTTCAAGACTACTATGTAGAAAGGTATTCCTAGCTGAGGTTCCTAAATTGATTCACACTTTGTGAGAAGAAGCCTGCTAATTAAATAAAGCTTAAATTAATTAAACAAACAAATAATAAAGAGAAAAGGCAATACCTCATGTTTATCCATTAATAGCTAAAATGGAATCACTTTCTGGCAAGAACTGCGTTACTGGTCTCTGTTTTTCTTCCCTAGATTTTCAGCTCTTTCTTCTCACTGTTTCCCCCTTCTACTTTCTTGTTCACCTCCCCCTTTCTCTGGTGAACAACTTCCTCAAAGATCAGTGAACCTACACTCCAAAGAGAGTGTATGATTTCTTTTGTTTTCCATCACCAAGATCTAATCCTTTTACATTACAGGACTTAAACTATGCAGACAGTAACCCTGCATAGAGTTTCCTTTTTCCTAGAATCACATGCAAAAGCTGCAAGAGGTGCCTGAGGTGCATACAATCAAGTAGAACAAGTAATGAAACTGTTGGGTTGGATGTTGGGCCTGTAGGCATATCATATATTCCCAAGCTTCATTATCCATCCATCTATCCATTATCTATACCCGCTTATCCTGAGCTGCATTTGGCAAGAGGCAGGAGTACACCCGGGACAGGCCACCAATTTATCGCAGGGCACACACCATTCACTTACACAATCATACCTATGGGCAATTTAGAGTCTCCAATCGGCCTTCCTGCATGTCTTTTGACTGTGGGAGGAAACCAAAGTACCCGGAGGAAACCCACGTGGACACGAGGAGTATATGCAAATTCCACACAGAGTGGCCAGATTTGAACCCAGGACCTGTCTCTGTTGGTATTCAGGGATGGGTTTCTCCAATGTACATAGCATGATCAGGTTTACTTGTCTGGGTGTGTCGGCTTGCTAAACTGACTTGGCTGTGGAAACATGGCTTCTCATCCATGTCTGTCTGCCTTTGGGCTTTATTCAAATTCTGATTCTGTACCATCTCTGTCCCTGAAAATGTGCCCTAGCATGTATGCCTCATATCTCATGACCTTGTGTGTGCTCTGCATTCTTCCATGAAGTGTCTTCTGTGTGGTCCATGAATATGATGTGACAGATCAGATGAATATGAATATGATGTGACAGATCAGGTGAATATGAATATGATGTGACAGTACAGGCACAAATTATGGAAACACTGTGCTTAATGAAGTTCAGTGCTGTTAAAACTTTAATATGTACCCTTTATTTTATTGTTGTTTCTTGGAGCCATATTTGTCCATAAAAATGTATTTGAGAACAATTATCTTCTTGACCATGATTGGAAATGGTAATGAAATTATGCGAAGCACGGTAGAGTAGCTGTGTGCACATCCAACCAGTTATTTGGCCAGGTGCAGGATAAAAGTACATGTGAAGATTGAAGAAAAATGGATATCTGCACACTGGATTACAGCTCCCAATACTTTATTGACTAAAAAGTAAAGCAACATTTCAACCCAACAGGGTCTTCAGTTGCCTGATGAAGACCCTGTTGGGTTGAAACGTTGCTTTGCTTTTTAGTCAATAAAGAATTGGGAGCTGTAATCCAGTGTGCGGATATCCATTTTCCTGCAATGAAATTATGCGACCATTAGCAATTTGAAATTAAGTATACAAGCAAAAAAGGTTTTCTTTGAGTTAATATTGTCATATGTTGTAGAAAAACACTGGACAAAGAAATAAATGTTCAAGCTCCATAAAATTTCGAACAGTAAGATACATAGATAGACTGCTCAATTATGTAGGCATGAACTAGTACATATAGGAAGGTGTAATGATTATTAATTGTTTAAGGAAAATGTATTTGTTTTATGTTGATATTAGATTTATTACATGTTACATTTATTTTGTTAAAAAGAGAAATTGTTTCAAAATATTACATTAATCATCAAAATCAGTTTATAAGTGCAGTGTTTCCATAATTTTTGCCAGCACTGTATATTTTTGAGTGCACTACTAATCACAACTGAACTGCCCACTGCACCGCCCTCCTAAGTGGACAAGCACAGTCTGGACAATAGATCAGATTTTGGCATTGAAGTACCTGACTTGAAACAAGGTTCATAAATGGGGCATGAAAATGAATTTGAATTAATTCTGCTTGCGAAAAGAAGGAACTAAAAAAGAAGAAGATGGTGACAGAACAATTTGTACAGAGTACACACTGAACAAACAGCTGCTTTGTGTTTCACCAGAGGTGACATGAGAAGACCTGACCCCGCCCATAATTTAGAATGGTGGGAAGCAGTTGGGTTGATACAGACTGAAGATTGTCTGAAAAATGCGTATGATCTCTGCATGTACCCTAAACACGTACAGTTCACACTAACAGCATTTCAATTATTCAATTCCTGATGGTTTAATCTCAAAATACACAATAAGCCAAAACCAAGCCTCTACATTCCCTAAAAAACATATAGTGCACTACATTAAAAAGTTTTTCTTAAACTTTCGAAAACTAAATGTAATTAATTTCCACGGTATCTGCCATGCCTGGTTTAAGGTCGTACATTCCGATAACAGAGCGTCTACTTTTTCTGTTTTATTTATTTTGTTTGTTTTGTTTTGTTTAATTCTAAAAAGTGAAACAAAAAACAGAAATATCCACACTTGGATTTCTACACTCAGTCACAAGATTTTGTTTTGCATGTTAAGACAGGCTACATCTGCATTATCATAAAAGAAATGGTTATTTCAACACTTAGATGATTATTAAAAAAAGGTTTGGCACACCCTTTGGCACACCACACTGTAACAGGGCTGTTGGGCGAGAAAAAGTATATTCTCTCCCACCCTCCCCCTCCCCCTCCCCCTCCCCCCTCCATCTCTCTCTCTCGCTCCTCTCTCTCTATCTATGTTCATGCAAGTTTAATTGAAGGTGGATCAACCCTGTCATTCAGACAGATTTTTTGGAGCTCTTGTACAACAAGTCCCACTACCAGGTAAGAAATATTGATTAAATATTTATGAAAATGCATACATTAATTGAAAAGTGAAAATGTGGTTGACTACACCAGTGGTTTTAAACAATCTGCAATCCCAGAATTTTAACAAGCTGTTAGTTTTTCGTAAATTTTCTTAAATGTTCATGTTTTGAGGGATTAATAGCATGTTATGTCAGGAACAGTGATGCATGCCATCATTGCTGCTAAAACAGTTGGTAGATAATGAACAATCCAAAGACAAAGCAACTGATAATAACAAATCAGCTTACGACTCTGAAAGACTGATGCTAACATTCTTATTTTAAATGTAAGAAATACAGATAAAATTGACCCCGAGGCAGTGGGGGATCATGATGACCCCATCACCCAGGTTTGTTCTTATAAATACCTGGTTGTTCATATTGACAACACATACTGCTGGAAGGCCCATGTGGAGAGTCTATGTTCTCTTTTATAACAGAGGATGCATTTTTTACGTTGACTTAAGGTGTTTGGGGTGGGGCAGAAGCTGATGCTTTATTCTACCAGACTAGAGAGCAGAATTAGGTATGGTGATCTTTCAGTACAGCTGAAATCAAAGCTTGCTCGTCTGGCACGGACTACTGTGAAGGTCATGGGGAGGAAAGAACTCCAGTCAGTTTACGAGCAATCTGTCTGCCAGCAAGCACAGTAAATACTGTCTGACCCATCTCATATTTTCCACTCTAAGTACCAGTTTTTACCTTCTGGCAGACAATATTTCTCAATTTAAATTCAACTGTTATAAATTCATTTGTACCTATCTCAATTACAGTCCTGAACAGTAATACAGTATGAGGATATAAAGGTTTTGCAATAGTCTTATTGTATGATGTAACAGCAATGTGTAATAGTCTCATGGTAGATGGGGCTGTGCAATAGGCTGTTTGTGTTTATTGGCATGGGATTGTGCAATAGGTGGCTTGTGTTCTCATTGGTATGTATGCAGGCATCAAGTTTGTATTTATGTAGTTTAGCATTCTTGATTGTATGTATGACATGGAATATATAAATTATAGAACTGACATTTTTAGTAGCCGTTTTAGTATGTATGATTGAATTTGAATGGAATGTACGTGTATGATTGGGGGTGCATGCAGGTAGGCTAATTCCAGACTCTAAATTGCTAAATTGAGTGTGTGAGTGAATGGTGTGTGCACCCTGCAATAGACTGACTGCCTGTTCAGGGTTTATTCCTGGCTTTCACCCAGTGCATGCTGCGATGGGCTCCAGCACCCCCCGCGACCCTGACTAGGATAAGCGGGTATAGATAATTTATGGATGGATGTGTATGATTGTATGTATTGTGAAATGTATGCTGCTTATTGAACTGATGTTTTTAAAAGATGTAGTTCAGTAACATGGAGTCCAAGACAAATTTCCTTATGGGGACAATAAAGTATATAATTTAATCTAACCTAATGAGCCAAACCTACATTGTGTGTTAAGGAGAAAATTATGAAAGAAATTAAGATTCCTGAACATGCGTTACAGAATTACAAACTAGTGGATCTCAAACAAATACACCCCCTAATGATGGATCCGTTTTCAGCTAACGGTTTTGTTTCCTGAAATTAATTTGAAACGGATTATCATTCAAGCCAGCTGTAAATGTTATGTTTATGGTTTACTGAAAGGGAATATTGTGAACATGCAGACATCATCTTCATGAAAATGAACAAATTAAATAAATTATTATCTATGCTGTACATTGCACTGGCTGTTCTTCATACAGACTAAGCCACTTGGAAGCATTTAAATTTCATGTTTTTATAATAGATGGCCAGTACATGCATTACAGGTGTGACTAAGCATCACTCCTGTGAGTACTATGCTCAGTTGCACGGTAGTGTTACACTGTCCAGTCTGTGAAAGTCTGTTGAGCAGAATTTGCCTAGCCCGTGGCAATCCTTTGGGGGAATTGCAGCATGCTCAGCTGGAGTTTAAACCTCAGGTTTACACCTCTAGACCAGGTGTGTCCAATCTTATCTGAACAGGGCTGGAGTGGGTGAAGGCTTTTGTTATAGCCCAGCACTGACACACCTGATTCTACAAAACAAGATCTTGATTGAGGACCATGATTAGTTCATTAGTTGAATCAGGTATTGTAGTACTGGGCTAAAACAAAAACCTGCACCCACACCGGCCATTTTTGGATAAAATCAAACACCCCTGCTCTAGACCACAGAGCTGTGTTACAACTGAACAGCTATCCAAAGCTGTGGAATAAGAATTAGCTATTCCAGTTGTAATGCAACATTGCAGTCTAGGCCAGCATTTTTCAAAGTGGGTGCCATGGTACCCCAGGGTGCTGGCAGATCCCTCCAGGTGTGCCTCAAAATTGAAGTTATGTTAAAACATTTTAAAGTAAAAATTAAAAACTAATAAATCCTACTGTGAATATGAAAACTGATTTCAATTTATAATGAAGCATTTGTAGGCTCAGGTGATTTCAGTTCATAATAGAGCATTTATACGCTCATACTGCAAATATTACAACATGTCTGAACTTGGTCCGGATCTCCCATTGGCATGTAAATAATGTTTGATCAAGTCCTCCAAAACAACCCATTTTAGGTTTTAGCTAGACGAGCGACATCTGGTGGTTTTGTAAATTTCATCACAGAGAGTAAAATAAATGAAGAACAAAATGTAAAAATGAAGAAATACATAAAACAGAAATTACCCCACCCCTTCTCCTGGACTAGTTTTGATTTAATAATTCTGCAATGTACCCTGTTGTCTTCATGCTAAGCAGCTTGATGCATTACTGTATAGGTTTTAAAAAATGAGAGAGTTTAAGAGCAGCGACTGGGCGAAGCTGGAACCCTAAGCTCTGGTGGGAGAGGCTGTTGTACTAACCACTGCACTTAATTAACTTACTTAAGGAATTTGTTATTTGAAATGATAGGCCCACTGGCTTGGGAGAAATATGAAATTTCTAGAAACGTCATTTGTTGAATGAAACAGATTTAATATTTTGACATGTTCATCTATTTCTGCCTTTAATACAGAATTACAAGATTTACAATCAATTCATAGTTTGAGCAGTTTTTAGAACTTTAGAAAACAGGTGCATAAGGTGTTGCAAATTGCATATGTCATTTTGGAGTGCTGTGGAAAAAGAAATTATTTACAAGGGTGCCTTGGTGAACAATTTGGGAAATACTGGTATATAGATTTAAACCCCAGCTTGTTGTCCTCAATAACATCCTGAGTCTTCCTACCACTACCCTTGGCTGTGTGATCCTTTATATCTTTTACACCTTACTGTTAGTTGAAGGTTACCTTTGTGTGTAGACATAAATGTGTATATGAGTATATTTGTTTATATTCCCAGTCATGGTGGACAGAAATTAAGATGACATTTACCCTGGTTGCTTTCAGCTAAGTCAGTTTATCAGAACGAACCCTCCTGCCACAAAGCCATGAAGATGCATCTTTTCATCATGTTCTGTCTGCTGGGTAAGGAATCATTATGTTCACCCTGGCAATATGTGACAGCAAATAAGGGGTAATTGTTTTTAACGCCCCAATACAATAATTAATGTGTTTACTTGTTGTTTTAACTAGCACCCAAAATGTATTTAATTACAGAGTACAATGCAATTTACTAATAACATGATATAGCATTCATTCATTAATTAATGAAAATGTTGAGTTAGTATTTGTCCACAAGAACTGAAACATGTGCTTGCAATATGTACTTTTAGGGTGTATTTATATTGCTTTATTATGTACAAACATTTTTATTTAGATTTACGTAATTGCATGAAAAGCATATTCACATTAATATGTTCTGTAACTCTCCAATCACCCAATCAGTGCCCAACCTCACTAATGCTCCTCAGGATGAATGGAAGCAAACCCCTGCATTCCAACATTTAGTAAAAAGCCTTCCCAGGAGAGTGGAGGTTGTTATAGCAGATAAGGTTGTCTGGCATTCGGAGGGTTGCCGGTTCAATCCCCCGCCCTGGGCATGTCGAAGTGTCCCAGAGCAAGACACCTAACCCCTAATTGCTCCCAACAAGCTGATTGGTACCTTGCATGGCAGCCTTTCACCGTTGGTGTGTGAGTGTGTGTGTGAATGAGAGGCATCAATTGTAAAGCTCTTTGGATAAAAGCACTATATAAATACAGTCCATTTACCATGTCAGGTGTCCACATACTTTTGGCCATATTGTGTAGTTCCTGTAGCTGTAAAAACTCTTTCATTCACAATTCAAATCACAATTCTGTCACAAGTTACAAATCATGGTGTTCGGTCTTTGTTTTGAATATGGGTTCACCAAGATAGTTATCAAGTGTCTCCTGTAAATTACATAGAATGTTTCCAGGTTTTGGGTACCATGCACTAATATACTGTATACACTGTATTGCAGGGGTCTTGACAGCACAGGAAGTGAAAGAATTGACTTCTTGTCAAACAAAAGAGAAAAATCTAAGGATGGACTGCAAGTATACTGTCCCAGATACATCCAAAGCACTAACTTGCGAGTACAGACAAGAAGGGAAAGTGATGGGCAGTACGGATCCCAAAGCTACAGTTGACACACCCTTCAAAAACCGCGCCAATGTAACCTTGCTGGGTGTAAATGTGTGTCGCCTCGTTTTGACGGGGCTCTCTCAAGACAAGCCCAAAAACAATACCTGCATCATCACCCAGGGCAAATCTGCAAACAAGACTGTGGCTGTAGACCCCAGTAAGCATTATTAAAATTTTAGACATTACATTGCATTACATTACCGGCATTTAGCAGACACTCTTATCCAGAGTGACATACACAACTATTACATAACATTTACATTGCATCCATGTATACAGCTGGATATACACCGATCAGCCACAACATTAAAACCACCTGCCTAATATTGTGTAGGTCCCCCTCGTGCCACCAAAACAGCTCTGACCCATTGAGAGTTTTTTAAATCATGTGGAATTAATTCACCCTCTAACAATATCTTAGCTTTTTATAGCCCTGTAGCAACTAATAATGTAATAAACTACCAATAGTGTAATAACTCCCAATAATGTAATCCATTTCAAATTTTTTATGTAACAAAAACCAATAATGTAATAAGTAGTAGTAGTAGTAGTGGTAATAATGTCCTTTATTGATCCCCGGGGGGAATTTGCACTGTTGCAGCATCAAAGACAACAAAGTAACACAATCAGATACAAATTTACAGTAGATAGAAATATATACAGAAATCCAAATAGACCAGAGCACACATTCAGAGGTGGAGTCCATGCTTCGACGGGTCAGAGCTGTTTGTGGCGGCATGAGGGGGTGCAGCGGTGTCACTAGGGTTAGTGAGACCCGGTGCAGTCGATCGTTGGTGTCACCTGATATTGGCAACCGGGGGGGGGGGGTACTGTTGGAAATTTCTCAACGGGGGGGGGGGGGGGGGGGGTTTGGGGGGTGGTGCTGGCGGGTGTGGGCTCAAGGAATTGTGTGTTGTGCATTCAAACTACAAAGCGCTTCTTGTCACATTAATACCGCTAATTAAATCAAGTCGGAGAAATTCAACTCTTCGCTACACAAACCACTGCACACAAATAGTTACTGACAGTCATTTTGGTGTCTGATGGTGTCACCATCCCACGCACCCCATGCACCCCATGCACCCCATGCACCCTTCTAGTGACGCCTCTGGGTAGGTGGTTTTAATGTTGTGGCTGATCGGTGTATACTGAAGCAATGCACGTTAAGTACCTTGCTCAAGGGTACAACTGTTGGTTCCCAGAAAATCTCAGCCAGACAGAAGATACACAACCAAGTTCAATAATGCAAGTGGTTTTGTTTTATCTGCACATTGTCACCCCACTGTCTCCCCTAACATTCAGTTGAACATCTTTTTTATACTTTATACTTTATATGGTTCCTGTGACTCTTTGATAAGGAGGTCTGTGGTCATTGTGTGTAGCCACAGATAAAAACTACTTGGAAAAATGACTAAGCATATTCTGCATGTTTTTCTCATTCATTTGGCTCACATTCTCATCGTATTTAGAAGTTACATGAGCTTTGGCCTACTTATCTATGTGCTACACACTTCAAAATTATCAACGCTCTGCTGTAGCAAAACTCAGATCCACTAACACACATGTATTGTAGCCTGTAACTAATTGCTCATTTTTACTATTACCCATCACATCCATGTCAATTTGGTTTAAAAATCCACAGAACCGTGAAAGCAATTGTACCAAACGATTCAAATATTACATGACAGACAGACAAGCCAAACGCGGTGCACGTACAGTAGGCATGGTCAAAAACTGTGTGCTTCCCCAAGTAAGCATCAACTTGTTTCCCTAAGTAAGCAACATGTTAAGTGCTGTAGCCCTATACGCCGCTCAGTGTTTGGCAGTATAAGTGCACACATACAAAATAACAAATAGATGAGTAAAATGACATACTGGCTCCAAAAAATTGTTCCACCATAGTTTAATGCATGAGTGAACCTGCATTGGTGTATATAGCTAATTAGCCAGTTAGCAGTTTAATTGATTGAAAAAAACCTGCACATACAGTCATCCAGGAAAGGAAATGCCCACCTCTGAGCTAAAGCATTGCGTCCTTGGTAAAGTGTAACACCACCACAGCCCAGAATCCAATTCTCACTGCTCCACTTAACAACTGTGTCCAGGAATCACGCAGGGTGATGCATAATTGGCTGTAATTAAACACAATTAGTGTTGCTTGGTGAGGTAGTTAGTCAACAGGATATTTTACCCCTTTTTGTGCATTAGAAACTCCTTTAGTTATTTTGATGTCTGTGGTCTACTGGTGCATAGCTTCAGTGAAAAGCAGCAGCAGTTAGCTTAATGCATTTCAGAGAATGGACATGAAAGTCTTCTTTCCACAGAAATGAGTAGGACCTGAAATTGCACTCAAAATCATGAACATGAGCAAATCATATTTTCAAGATCAGATAAGAAATGTTGGTGCATCACAAAGTATTGACAAATATGCAAGGCTGTTACAAATATACGGCTATTACAATATGTATATTTTTAAACACATTGTGAAATATTTATATTTTCCACATGTCCAATATACTGTAATATATTCCATTTCTGAAAGGGGCAAGGTTGGTTCTGAGGGGATGGGTAAATGATTTGGTCACTCCCAGTGCACCTTGAATGGAAGCTTATGATTCTGGCTTGTGCTTTTCTTTTCAGAAACTCTGATTCCCTGTTCTGCCATCAGCGTGCTGTTCCAGACGAGCCCTGCAGTGCTGCTAACGCTGCTCCCTGTGCTGCTGGAAATGTGGCATTTGTGAAGCAGTGGAGTGCGGAAGGCATGAAATCACTAGCTTTATTTGAATCAGGCCTTTAAATCCGTTTTATCTGAATCAGTCCTTTCAATCAGTTTTATCTGAATCAGTCCTTTCTTGACTGGCACACCTACTGGATATATAAACTTGCTACCTGACATTCTAGAATGCCTGCAGATTTCAGTGTGGATATAGTAAAAACACACACAAGCTTGACAGAATTATTTTCATGATTGAAAACATTTATGACCATTCAGTATGAATGCATTTTGCTTTCAAACATTTGTGTTTCTTCAAGCTTGTAGAACCTTTTAGTAATCGTGTATCTGGATAAACATAATAATAATAATAATAATAATAATAATATTAATAATAGTAAATAGCCCCTTAATTCATAGGTTAGGCTAAAGGAAATAAATAGTCAAAGTAAATGTGTGTGTGAGTGTGTGTGCGGGTGTGTGTGCGTGCGTGCGTGTTTGTGTGTGTGAGAGATAAATCCTGCTGATATACCCACACTTGGTGTGGTGATTGAGTCAACAACCCTAATAAATTCATGCGAACATTTCTTTTCATATGCATGTTGCTCAGTTGTATGTTAATGTCTGGTTCTTGTCAATCCTCATCCATAAGTTGATATTAATTTGAATGATGACACTGTCATATAATAATCAAAAAATATGATTAGGTGGGACTAATTGAGGTGATTCTCTGAGTTTTAGGCGGGCTTTACAAATAAAGTTTTTCGAAAAATACAGTTCACTTGCATTTGTTTGTAATCCATCTCAATCTTATTAGATCTTAGTTGAAATTTTAAAAATTCTTATTAACTATCAGAATTTAACGATTTGCCATTTTTGAAGGTGGGCATTGAGAAGGAAGCAATCAAATTATGAAACTTTTAAGGGGAACCCTGCCTGTTAAGACTTGTAGGGCTTAATATGTTGTAAATGCCCTCAACTGTGAAAATGTGTTGTGAAGACCAAACAAAAGGTTTCAGTTATTAAAAAACTGAAGCTTTTAATAGGAATTTTGACCAACAGAGATCGCCACTATATTAGACACGCAATGCACTTTGGGTAGATGACATAAAATGGTTGCACTGGAAGTTAACTCAGTTCTTTTGTCCAGCAGTTGCGGTTATTAGGTAGTAAAAAATATCAATACAATGCCACAGAATTTGTGTGCGATGTGATACACAAGATATTCGTGAATAGGATGGATTCAATAGCTAAACATCTTAATGTATCAGCATGTATTATCATTTGGGATTATGCATTTAAATGAGACTTTGAACGACTGATTCTAGAAAGTGGAGCTCTTTACAACAGAAAACTTTTCTGTCTCTGTTGGCATAGGCGAGCAGGTGCTCCACAGACACCATCTCTTATGCCCTACTCAAATCTCATCCTGCCGCTGATCTTCATCATTTTGATTTATTTGATGAGGGTTGTCCTGGGTACTTTCCTGCTGACTAGTGTCCCGCTCTGGCTCGAATCAAAAAGGCTGAACAGAAGACAATTTCAATGCCGCTCAATGGACAAGAGCAGTGGAGAGACCCGAGCAACCAGAGGTCTCTATCTACGGCTCTGCATTCAACCATTTAACATTACTACCCAGAGTGCATTGCGACAGTTATAACAATGGCAACAAATTAATTGAAAAAAAAATTTTTTAAACATTTTTTTAATAACTAAAATTTTCTTTCTTGTGGTTTTTATGACATATTTATATAATTGAAAGCATTTATACAATATTAAAGCCTACAAGTCTTAACAGTCAGGGTTCCCTTTAATACTGTTGAACATCACAATGCTATCACCAGAGCTGATTTCTAAATAATAATAATAATAATAATAATAATAATAATAATATATTTAACTGTCCAATTGGTTAACTCCATATAAATAAATTGTTACACCTTATGGGTAACATTTTTCTTCTTCATTTGGTGCCCAATGGTGGGGCTGAACCCTAACCCAGTTCCCAGCCTAATTGGAATGTCCATGGAATTTGAATTACCTGCAACCGCAGCCATACACATGTATATACCCCACTGCCAATCTGGGAGAGTGAAGACATTTGTGGTACTCCTCGGAAACACACCGTGCTTCTTTTCATTCCACAGACTACAGCTAAAATCGTAGCTGTTACCTAGAGGGGGGGAGTAGGAGTAATTAATTAAATTCAATTACAATATCTAAATTGTTCAATGGAGAAAAAATAAGCTGGCCATTTTTTTACCTTTTAACTTTTTAAATGGATCATGTTTACGTATTATAACATGTAGACCATCTACTTACAGTCCATGATCTCTGAGAATGGATATAATAACATTAGTTTGCAAAGAATTCATGGTATGGTATTGGTATTAAAAGGTATTAATTCCATAGGCACGGTAAGAGTTAGCCCAACTAGCCGGCTACATTTCATTTCAAAATACAAATTTTAAAAATAAAAACAAAAACAGAGAAACCTGAAGTAGGGACAAGATGAATGAATAACCAAGGAAAATTTTCAAGGAAAATGATCAGGGTATTTTTCATGAAGCCATGTTCTTAAGATGCTGCCTCAACCTTGGAAAGCTGGGGGGACTTTAGTGTTAATCAGTTTAACCATCAGGGTCCAAGTTGAACTATGCGGTTGTTCCCTGTACTTGGACCGGTACTTCTCTCTAGGGGTTTCGTCATACTTGTTCCTGGTTATGGTTATACACTTTGTTGTACGTCGCTCTGGATAAGAGCGTCTGCCAAATGCCTGTAATGTAATGTAATGTAATGGGACTGCAAGGAGGGAGCAAAACTTAGTATTTCCCTGAACCTCGATGGGTGGGATGGAATTTTGACTTGTGAACAAGGATTGGAGGGTCATGTTCAAGAATTACTGATAAACATACTGGCACTCCACAAAGGTGCACGATTAGCCCTGTTTTATCCAATGTTATTTTCGATTATGTATTTCAGGATTTTAGTAGTAGAGTTAAGTTATCCCGTTTTGCTGACAATGGCGCCCCCTAAAGGACAGGTGGAAATGTTATTTATTTTAAATTACATTACATTTATTTGGCAGACGCTTTTATCCAAAGCGACGTACAAAAAGCGCATTTCATGGTCATGGACAACTACAATACACAAGTTCAATAAGATACAATACCTATTTTGTACAGCTATTTCTAGCCAAGAACACAGTTTAGTTCACACAGTGAACACTATTCTGGCCTAACCTCTGCAAAGCCAACTAGGCAGAAGAACAAGCTACAGTATTAGGACAAATACAAATTACCAAAAAGTTCTGGGATGGGGGAACATGTAACGAGTGTCATGGGGGGGGGGGGGGGTGGATTTAGAGTGAAATATACAGAGTGGTGGTAGTTAGTCCAGGTATAGTCTGAAGAGATCAGTCGGCGGAAGATGGGTAGTGAGGATGAGGTTCGAAGAGGGACAGGGAGTTCTTTCCACCGCTGGCGAGCTAGGTTGGAGAAGCTCTGTGATCCCTTTGCTCGGGTGGGAGGGGGTACAAGGGGCCCTACTGTTGCAGAGTGGAGTGGTCGAGCAGGCGTATAGGATCGAATCATATCCTGCAAGTAGATAGGGGCTGTCCTGTTGACTGCAGTGTAGACGAGGGCTTTGAACTGGATCCTGGCAGCGACTGGTAGCCAGTGGAGTGATCACAGCAGAGGAGTGATGCGGGAGAATTTGAGAAGGTTGTAGGTGAGTCGGGCAGCTGCGTTTTGAATCATCTGTAGTGGCTGTATGGCACAAGTTGGCAGGCTTGCAAGGAGAGAGTTGCAGTAATCAAGGCGGGAGGTCACCGTAGCCTGGACAAGCAGCTGGGTAGAGTGCGTAGTCAGGTATGGTCAAATCCTTCTGATGTGGTACAGAAGGAATCTGCAGGACCGTGATGTAGCCTTGATGTGCTCCTTGAGGTCCAGTTGGTCATCCAGGACCACCCCCAGGTTCTTAGCAGAGTGAGAGGCAGTCACTGTGGTGCCATCAACCGTGATTGAGAGCTCACGTAGTAAGGAGGTCTTGGGAAGAAGAGCAGCTCAGTTTTGTTGAGGTTGAGCTTCAGGTGGTGGCTGC
Source organism: Anguilla anguilla (assembly GCF_013347855.1). Lineage (NCBI taxonomy): Eukaryota > Metazoa > Chordata > Actinopteri > Anguilliformes > Anguillidae > Anguilla > Anguilla anguilla. The sequence goes on from NC_049209.1 coordinate 27,732,001, forward strand.
CCATCCAGGTGGAGATGTCAGCCAGGCAGGAAGATATCTTATCATCGACCTGTGAGGCTGAGGGGGGGGAAGAAAAGAAGAGTTGCGTGTCATCTGCATAGCAATGATAGGAGAAGCCATGTGAATTAATAACTGAACCAAGAAATTTGGTGTATATGGAGAACAGCAGAGGACCCAGTACAGATCCCTGCGGTACTCCCGTAACAAGGGGATGAGAGGCAGAGGCAGACCCCATCCAGGTGACCTGGTAGGACCTGTCTGCAAGATAGGAAGCGAACCAAGACAGGGCAGTCCCAGCAATGCCCATCTCAGCCAAGGTGGAGAGGAGTATTTTGTGGTTGACCGTGTGGAATGCTGCAGACAGGTCAAGAAGGATCAGGACAGAGGAGAGGCGTGAGGCTCTTGCAGTGGCGAGTGCCTCCGTCACAGCCAGGAGCGCAGTCTCTGTTGAGTGCCCGGATCGGAAGCCAGACTGGTGAGGGTCTAGCAGGTTGTTCTGATGGAGAAAAGAGGTTAGTTGTTTAAGCACTGCTCGCTCAAGGGTTTTGGACAGAAAGGGTAGAAGCGATACGGGTCGATAATTCATTACATCAGAGGGGTCTGAGGTGGGTTTCTTGAGGAGTGGGGTAACGCGAGCCATCTTAAAATCAGAGGGAACATGACCAGTGGCAAGAGAGGAATTAACAATGGAGGACAGATAGGGAAGGATCTCGCTGGAAATGGATTGGAGGACTGTAGATGGGATGGGGTCAAGTGGACAGGTGGTTGCACAATGAGAAGTGATGAGTTGTAGTACATCAGCATTCTCCAGCATCTCAAAGGAGGTCAGTGTGGCTGTGGGTTTGTCCCGGGGGGTTGGGGGGCTCACTGGATGGGCAAAGGGGTTCCGGATTGTAGCCACCTTTCCTTCAAAGGCGGCCAGAAAGTCATCTGCGGAAAGGGAAGAGGGAGATCGGGGTGGGGGAGGAATGAGGAGGGAAGAGAAGGTGGAGAATAGTTTGCGTGGGTTAGAGACACATGCACTGATCTTAGATTGGAACAAAGTTCCGAAAGCTTAGATGAAGGTTGGGCAGACAATTGGGGCTTTAAAATCTATTCTTCTAAGTCTAAATGCAAATTTAATACAGTTTTATTGTTTTTGGATCTGCTGCCAAGGCGACTCTTGATAAACTTGATATTGTTCTGGCAAAAGGCACAAAGAATTTGCAGAACTACACAAACTCCTGTCTTATTAGTAGAGATGGGAGAGATTCCTTTTGGATCAAGGTGTGTAAAATTAAGATTGCAGTATTTTGCTGAATTGAATGGCTTGAACAGCCATAAATTCCCAGCTAGGTGCCTTATTCAAGAAATTGGAGGATTTTGTAATAAGAATTTAAAAAGACATTTTCTGGGAAGTGTGAATGAACGGCCTGGGAAGCTATACAGTGGTGATGAAATGATTATAGATCATCCTTGCTGGCCAGCTAACCCCTTCTGGTTACTCCCTGATCCTGAGATGGACCTCACTTTATTAATCTTTATTAATTATTAAATCAATCTCCTACCACTGTTACGCAGATGATTTACAGCTGTACCTTTCCTTTAAACCTGATTAAATGGATAAGCTGGCTGTCATACAGGACTGTGTAGCTGCTATCAAGGTCCGGATGTCAAACAACTTCCTTCAGTTGAACTCAGATAAAACTGAGGTTCTCGTTATTGGCCCCGACAGTGTAGCGTCCAAAGTGCAGCAGTGTATCAGTCCGTGGTCATCAAATATTAAGACCAACTCAAAAAATCTGGGTGTAATTTTTAACCAGCACATGAATTTTGAACAAAACGTCAAGATGCTGACTAGGTCATGTTTTTCCAGCTGAGAAACATTGCAAAATTAAGATATGTGGTGTCTGCTTCTCAGCTGGAAACAATTATCCAATCTTTTATTTCATCCCGTCTAGACTATTGCAATGCGCTTTTTACTTGCCTTAGCAAGTCAGCACTGAATCGACCCCAGTTGGTCCAGAATGCCGCTGCTAGGCTGCTGACTAGATCCCGCTGAAGGGATCATATAACCCCCATGTTGGCCATGCTTCACTGGCTACCAGTTAAATTCAGGATCAATTTTAAAATCATGGTGACGACTTACAAGGCATTACATGGTCAGGCTCCTGCATACATTAGTGAACTGCTGTCTCCATACTCCACCGGTAGGCCTCTTAGGTTTTCGGACCAAGGACTGCTGGCTATCCCTCGGTCTAAACGGAAGACGAAGGGTGATCGTGCTTTTGCCACTTTGGCGCCTAGGTTATGGAACAGCCTTCCCATTGATTTCAGATATGCAAACACTGTGGACACTTTTAAGCGGTGTCTAAAGACTTATTTGTTCAGACAGGCTTTTAATTGGTGCCCAAATTGCTTTATGCTGTTGTTTTTACCGATGTGTGTGTATGTGTGTGTGTATACATTTGCTGCTTTTATTTGCACCTTGTGAAGCATTTTGTGGCCCTTGTTCTTGAAAAGTGCTATATAAATAAAGTTTACTTATTTACTTAATCGTGATTAAGGAAGAAGGTATAAGCAGGGTCAGACTTAGATGTTTAAAGTTTGTAATCAGCATGGGTGTGCCTCTTGAAGACTTAGACAGATGTATCTAAAGTTCCAGAAAGCAGAAAGGCTAGATTTGGAATGTATGTGGCACAACTTGAATTCAAACAAGGTAATCAAATCACAGATGAGGTGTTGGTTTTTACTGCTGATCTGCTAGCGATAATTTGGCTGCTATGGCGGATGAAGAAAGCGAGACCTGGCAGTGTCATTCTGCTTCAGCTTCTGTCTTGTTGGCTTTGATGAGCCGTAAATCAGAAGCACGTCAGATCTAGTGAACAAGATTCTGATGTATTTATCCACACTACAGAATACTTTGGTATGTGGGATGGGAAACAGTAAAATGTTCAGTGTTAGTTCAACTCGTAACAGAGTACATATGGTGCTACTATGCAACCAAGCAGGACCATATATCCTCTGTCAGAGTTGAATGTTTTACTGTGTTCTGTTGGTTCCGGGACATTCTGGGCTTGAGGGAAATTGACAGGTGGTACATCTTCGCAGAATATCAGAATCATATCAAGAGGGAATTATAAGGCCCATGGCAGGAGATATGGGAAAATTATGAAAGAGGGAGGCTTTAGCCTACCTTTCAATTCAAGAATCCATCCAAAAATTTAAATATCTATGACAGGAGAAAGGATCAATGTAATTAAACTAACAACATTAAGACTGGGGCACTGTGGGTAAATCGATGGTTAAACATGGTAGGGAAGCGCCCAGATCGGTTATGTGATTTGCATGCCTGAGTTGAACATATTATAACATTTAAGAATTACCAGAAGTAGAAGAGGATATTATTCAAAGATGTTTCAGAATTATGAGTTCGAAACAAAAAAAATCAGCAACAAATTTAAAGGAAAGTTGTGAATTTTTTGGAAGTTTTTTATTAACCAGCGGAGGGCAGTATAGGCCTCGAACCATTGACATTACCGAAAATTGTAAAAGAAGACAAAGAAGACGTCATTGTGTTTTGTCAACGCGCTTGCGTATAAGAACCTTTTACTTGAAAAAGAACGGAGTCTCGAATGGTACGTCAAATATAATGTTTTGCATATAATGTTTCATGTTTTAGATCAGTGGTAGTGTTATTGCTCGTATGAATGCAGAAGCAAAAATTATTGGTGCATACAGTTAGCTTGCCTGAATTTGCCATTTGCGTTTTGTATTCGTGTTCCAGGAGCTGTTGCCACTGCTGAAGACCCATCAGCCATTGCAACTAACCAGTCAGCAACTACCTTCTCTTCGGAGCAACCAATCAAATATCTGTGAAAGACTGAGGGAGCTGGGGGGCAGATACTGTCAAGGAGCTGAACCCTCCCACTACACAGGTAGGAGGGGAGAGGATGCAACTCTTACACTGCAAAAAATAAAGGTTAATTGGGGTTCTATATAGAACCTTTAGGTTATTTGAATAGTATTTTAGAACCATATTTCAGAAAAGGTTCTGTCATAAAAATAACAAAACCTTTAGGGTTCTTAAAAAATTCAATCATGAAATAATAGTACCTTCAGGGTTCTAAAAAGGTTCTATCGTGAAATAATAGAACCCCTGGGGTTTTAAAAGTTCAAAATATTTAAAACACAGGCACGTGAAGACAGAAGAGTCACTGACGGTTACAATCTACATTTTGACACGGTGAGTGAGTGAGCAGATTGTATCTTCTGTAACGTTGACATTAACTGACATTTCATTTGTGTGATTAACCAACAGTTAATGTATGACTTAACTGTTAGCACAGTTAATGTTAGTTTTGACTTGAATAAAGCTGACCGGTAAGTAGCTGAAGTTCAAGAATATTCACAGAGAAAAAAAAAGACTACGGCTCTGGCTATCATTAGCCTACATGCGATATATCATAGCTAACACGCAACTGGCTAGTTAAATGCTATAACTTACAAGGCAACGGAACAGGGCCCGATTTCTCAAAAGCATCGTAGAGTCATTTTAAGATTGTATTTTATTTTCCTTGTTATTCATTACAAATCTGATTCAAACTGTAAGTTCCTTAGGAGACATGTGTACGGGTTAAAACGAAACTTCTTTATTGTCAGAATCCAAAAACAATGAGTACACAAATGAAATAGATAACTCAAAACTAAATCTAGACTTTCCTTTACATTTTCCTCTTTAAACTAATGAATTGACACACGGTCGAAAAACCGTGCGGCCCCACTCTCTAACAAACCCGAGAGACTTTTTACAGTCTCTGGAGACTTCCAGACAGGTTGAGAGGTTTACACATTGTTACTTCTTTCTTAAAGGAGTACCATGGTGGTTGAACGTGACACTTCCCAGTTGTCTTCAGGCAACAACAAAACAAATGTGCATAATTTTTTTATTCTTCAGTCATTTCAATGTACTTTAAAACGTATTTTTCTAAGCCTAAATTTCCCACTATAAAAATTCACCCGAACCGTCTGGGCGTGGTAATGAGAACTGTCAGTTAGCTATGATTGACAGACCGTGCCCCGTTACTATAGCTTCCCCCATGATACGCTCTCTTTGGGAGACTGAATTTTCACAAGCTAGCTAGCTTAGTAGTATATCAAGTATCGATAGATAGCTAAGGTAAGGACGTTGACTTATATCCAATTATAATTTTTGCTATCTAGCTAGCCAAGTTAAGATAAAAGCACAACTATAACGTCCTCATAAAAGCAAACTAGTAAGCTAACGTTATCGATAACATTGCCTTATGAAAGCAAACCTCCTAGCTAGCTAACGTTAGCTAGCTAGCTAAATGAATATAACCAGAAATAATCTAAAGGCACTCTAATTTAAGTGAACCTAACGTTAGTCAAATATTTGCATTGTCTGAACAGCAGGGCGGTGTGTCCTGTCAGATTTCTTTACGGGGCGTGGAAATGGGAGTGGTTACTGTATTCGTGACGTAGAAAAATGACAACTTTCTCAACCGGTTGAAAATAGGACGATGAATTTAAAACGCATATTTCTCCAAAAATACAGAACGGACATATTTAATACTTTGCTTACTGTGTTTCTTCAATGCCTCTTGTGCAAATAGCACATAAAACCGAGAAAGTGTGAAAATCACCATGGTACTCCTTTAAAGAGACATGCGCTAATTATCTAAACCATAGAAACATAGGTCTACCTGAACACTATCACTTAAGAATACTATAATGAAATTATATGTTAATATATATACATATCAATAACATAGATTTAGCTCCTACACTAACTGTCATAAAATGAGACAGGCAGAGAGAAGAAAATAGAGAAACGGAAACCAGCAATGAAAAACAAGGAAAACAAAATTATTTAAGATCATTATTTCTTTAGCAAGCCTGTTCATATTGAAACTTGTTGCAATAACGTCACTAAAGTAATGACTGGGAATGTAGCTAACTTAGCGTCCATATGTTTTGCCATCAAGACTTGACTCAAAGCGAAGCCTAACGTTAGCTAAGTTGAATAGCCTACTGGTTACAAACCTCAGCCGGGCTCGGCGTCTAGCTGCTATCGTAACATTAAAAATCTGTTTTTCAAGGGAGACCTGGGGGGTATACTACAGGATTACTGAGTTAGCTGGATAACTGCGCTGAGTAAAACCCGGAAGCATCCAAAATATGGAACATGGATTGAAGTAAAAAGAGCCGTTCCGCGTTTTACTCGGCGCAGTTATCCAGCTAACTCAGTAATCCTGCTTCATATTATACCCCCTGGTTCAAGGGAGATCCCAAGGGAGCAGTGACTCCTCGAAAGAAACGATTCCTCGAAAGACTATCCGCCTTAAAGCTATGCAACCATTATAACACCAATATCTGATTGTGTATTTATTTATTTATTTATTCATCAACAATAGACAGACAGTGAGCTAGCTAACAATAACAGTCAGCAACATTACAGCTTGTTCAACTTTCATTGACTAAATAGTTTTTTATTTGAATTTTGTTTGTAGTTCCAAAAGGGAATAACAATAACCATGAAATGATTTTATTCTTGATTTATTACAAGTATTTTTCTATTTCTTCTTGATTTCAGATGGATGTTGAGAAATGGAGTACTGACACATGCAAACGGCTTCAAAACATAGACCTTATTGACGGCAAAGAGACTTTGTTCTTATTTTATGCTGTACTGTACTATTGCACTGTTAAATCTGAATAAATTGAAATGTTTTTCCCCTGAGATTCTTGTTTCTTCAAAACAGAATGTCACATTCAATAAATTATATTTATTATTATTCATAAATAACAACAATAATAATAATAATAATAATATTGAACTCTTTCTGGTTCTACAAAGAACCCTTCTTTCTAAAAAATGGTTCTATTTGGAACTAAAAAGAGTTCAATAGCATTCTTAAAATTTATTTAATAAAGGTTCTATATAGAACCCAAATGGTTCAATGACATTGCACCCTAAGGGTTCTTTTTAAAAATAGAATCATTTAGGAACTTTTTTGGGGGCCATATATAAACATTTCTATTGAACCCTTTTTGGTTCCATATAGAACCTTTTTTTTTTTTACAGTGTACAAAGCACTATAAGCCATTAACACATGCAAAATCTAGGACTACCATTAAAAGTACTGATATCAAAATTATGCCAAGTTACAATAAACAATATTGCCTACCTTAGCTAACACAAATGCAACATGCTATTCCAAAGCAGTGCTGCTACCCAATGCTTCCTAAATTCTTTCAAGTAACTTGGCCCTGTGTTTTTTCATCTTATCACGTGAAGAGAACGTAATAAATGTTGAAAAAGTGAAGGGGTCTGAAAACTTTCCGAAGGCATTTCCATTTATTAATCATTAATTTATACATACACACATCACTCACACTCGCGCTCACACACCATGGCCTAGATGAGTACTTGAGTCTAATTACCTGATGACTTGTGGCTTTCAGTATTTCAGCATTGTGCCATGTTACCACCCCAAGTGTACATATATTACGAGAACTGCATGTGTGATTGCGGTTCATTTCTTATTTAAATGTGTTCTTTATAATTTGGCATTGTCTCTGTTGGTATTCAGGGATGGGTTTCTCCAGTGTACATAGCATGATCAAGTTTACTTGTCTGGGTGTGTCGGCTTGAGGACTGGCTTGGCTGTGGGAACATGGCTTCTCATCCATGTCTGTCTTTCGGTTTTATTCAGATTCTGTTCTATCTCTGTCCCTGAAAACCTGCCCTGGCATGTATGCCTCATATCTCATGACTTTGTATGTGTTCTGCATTCTTCCATGAAGTGTCTTCTGTATGGTCCATGAATATGATGTGACAAATCAGATGAATATGAATATGATGTGACAGTACATGCCATTTGCGTTTTGTATTTGTGTTCCAGGAGCTGTTGCAACTGCTGAAGACCCATCAGCCATTGCAACTATCCAGTCAGCAACTACCTTCTCTTCGGAGCAACCAATCAAATATCTGTGAAAGACTGAGGGAGCTGGGGGGCAGGTACTGTAAAAGAGCTGAACCCTCCCACTACACAGGTAGGAGGGGAGAGGACGCAACTCTTAGTACAAGAGGACCCATTTGGACCAAAAGATTTTAAAGCAATTTTTATTGAGATACCTACCAGAGGAGGCTGGTCCATAGAGGCAGAGGAGGTTGCTCCTCCTCTATTTTTGAGAGGCAAGCGGGAGATCAAAATATAAATAAGAGTAATTGGTTGAAATAAACCATTACCAAATCTCAGTATCATTTATAAAATATTTTTATCTCTTCTTTGGAAAAAATCCATTCTTGAAATTCTGATTAAAATGCTTCAACAGCGACACCTGCAGGGCAAGCAAGAGGGGAAAGGGCAGTCTGTGTGAAGTGGTGGTGGGGGGCAGTGTCATGTTCCGGTGTTCCTGTCTGCGTTTTCCCTGTTGGGCCGCCAGATGGCGGCACTTCTGTTTTGTGTCCTGTTCCCCCCTGTTAATTGTATTATTGTTTGTCTCGTTATTCCATCATTGTTCCCACCTGTGTCTTGTTATCCCCTCCTTTTTTGGTTTGATTGTTTTTTGAGTTCACCTGTGTCTTGTTACTACCCCTTGTCTATTTTAGTTCTCTTGACTCGGGTGCTGGTTCCTTGTGTTTGTTTCCGATGTCTGTTTGCAAACTGTATGTACCTGCCTGTGTTTGTTCCCGACTTCTGTTTGTTTCAAACCGCCTGTACCTGACTGTGTTTTGTTTGACCTGCCCTTATGCTCTGCCTGCCCGTGTTCTGCCCTGCCCGTGTTTGTGAGTTCCTCTAGTTTTCTGTTTTATTTCGTTTTTTTTTGAGTTCCTGTTTTTTGCCCATTGTGGCCTTGTCTGTTCCCTGTTTGTTTGCCTGTTTGTTAGTAAAATCTTTGTTAATTTTCCCTTTTTGAGTTTGTCTTTTGTTCCTCTGCGTTTGGGTCCCCCCTACCCGTACCGTGACAGGCAGAGGAGGACGGGCTCCTGCTGTCCTCCTTAGGGCGGGATCTCTTATATCAATTTAATGTGCTTCATTTTTCATGCTAATCTGTTATTGGCCAAAACACGTTTAAATTATGCGCCAAGGGAGGCGTCCACCGTAACCAATCAAAAACCAGAATACAATATTGACATCGCGTTGGTCCAATGATAATTACCAAATTTCATCTTCAATTCTCTACCACTGTATTGTATTATAGCGTGCAGATTGCGAACTACTTTTAGAACACATCACTAAAAAATGACATTTTATTTAAGACTTTTCAACCAGAGGAGGGTGGTCCATAGAGGCAGAGGAGGTTGTCCAAATGTACTTTTTTCAGATTTACGTTTCCCTTTTTTTCGAGCAGTAGCTAGCTACTTGCGTTAACCAACGCAACAGTTAGCTTGTTGTAGCAGCCCTGAAGGACTGAGCAGCGAGAATGGATTTTGAGGAGAGTGGTGCTGCTATTGCTAACGAGGCAATTAACGGCAGCGTGATTGAGGTGGTCACAGAGGGGCATGGACGCAGACGCAGAGAGTGGAATGGGGAGAAACGTGGATTATTTGTTGTCACGGCCATTCCACAGTTTAGATTACGCAGCAGGTGAGGATCAAGACTGCTGGACGACCAGCTCCACAGATAACCATGATCAAAAATGCTAATTCTAGTGACACATGCACACACGAGGTTCATTCCCATCCAGAGCCCGCAGATGTGTCTTTCCCTCTCGTTCACCTGGCCCATTTTTATATTCATCCTTTGTGTTGTAATATGATATGTAAGGAATAAACCACGACGGCTGTGCGGTTATTGGAAAATAATGTAGGGTCGCTTAACCAGCCCCGAAGTAGGCTACATTATTTTCCAATAACGGGACAGCCTGGAGGAGTTTATTCCACTTCTACAACCGGTTACCAACAATGACTATATATGGTTACCTTTATATTTGTTGATTTTTATCGATTGAATCAGCTGAAAGTGAAATATCCTTCAGCGGGCGTTTGGGCATATTATTTTACCGTTGTCAAGCAAAACTCTGGTTGTTAGTTCCAATTTGCACCATTGTTAAGCAAAAACCTCTGCTCTGGCCGTAAATTCTATGAAAACAATGATTCTATCAAGAAAAAATAGTTCCTTCTCGTTTTATACCATACAGTTAGCACCAATTTTGGTCATTTTTGTCATTACATTATTTAATAAAACTGCATGAAACCATAAGGCAATCAAATCCCTAGCGCTGTCTTAACTTTTAAATGTTGTGGTCGCGCAATGTAGACATAAGGTTTTTCTAAGACCCTCTGAAATGGGTTTTGAATGCCAGCTAGCTTCATGACAGGTTCGCCATCACTTGTCACCTAGCCAATATTAAATTTATTGGTTTTTAGGTCAGAATGGTCTCACGGCACGCTTGTTATCCCGGCTAGCTAGCTAGCTAACTATTGAATTGTATTCAAAACAATGGTTACTATAAACTCAATCGTTCACAAACATACGGATGAAAATGCGTCCCGTAGCTATGAGTTAAATGCAGAACGCCCAGTGGTTAAATTGGGTTTTCTAAGGAGGGGGAGCCCTTGTTTACATATTACCGTCAATGGTCAACATCTTTCAATGCATCTTTATTTACATCTCACAACATCTTACGCCACATTTACATCTCACACCACTTATTTATATCTCATGCCATCAGTTCACATATTAGCTTTACAGTCATTTCATTTTAATTCATGAGGTTCCAAATAGGGCTGAAAGCATGTTTCTCCTGTCTTTCCTGTCTCTCTCTACAAGCTGTATGGTCTGCTGACCTCCTGGTCATGACCCACTTCTTGACATACTTTGTTGGGTTCCAAACCTCTAATGGTGGACCCACTATGTTGATAAACATTAGGCAGGAAACATTCTGTACCTTCAGCTGAGTGCGAAGTGGTGAGACAACAGTGTTCATGACAGAAAATCCTCGTTCACATTCAGCTGTGCTTACAACCATTGTATCAGCTGCTTGTTTCAGTTTTAAGAGTCCCTCCCTGGGTGTCATATCTGGATTCTGTTTAAAGTCCCTGAAGGCTTGCTTTACACTAGAGTAACTTATTTTGAAACAATCACAGAGTTCTCTTACTTCGAGCTCTCCATAGAGCAATGGCACTGGAGTAGGCCAGGTTTTAGGTGAAAGCACATTCAGCTTTTCAAAAAGTTCAAGTTCATCCTTTGGGACCATCCTTGAGATCATGCTGTTGCTCAGTTCATGGAAAAACTTCTTAGGTTCAATGAGTTTTTGCTTCGCATTTGTTTTAACCAACACGCCTTTAAAAGTGCCATTCTCAACAGCCTGAGAGACAATTTGATAGTGTGGCCCTGGTGTCTCCTTCATAACTGAAAAAACTTCAGCCTGCCTTTTTACCATATTGACAGCATCTGACAGATGGACATTCCTGTCCTGCAATGACTCTGACAAGTCTTTTAGCTCTTCTAAAGCATCAAACATAAGTCCAAGATTTTTAATAAAATCTGTGGAGGCCAGTTTTGCTGAGAGCCCTTCATACATGCATCTCTCAGCAGAGCTCCTTCTTTCATCTTTACCAGCACATGACAAATGTTGGTGCAAAGCACTGTACATGTTCCACACAGCTTCAACAGTTCTGTAGGAAGAAGCCACCCATCTCACATTTAAAACACGGCCTATCTTGCGCAACTGTGCACCCACTGCTGATGCTGCTTGATCCAGCTCTCTGAGATTTTTAGGAGATTGACTATAGAGACAATACAGCTTGTCTAAGAAACTGGTAAAGTGGTTTGTCTCTACACAGCTCTTTACAGCATCTCCTACAGAAAGTTCTAACCTGTGATTTAAACAGTGCCAGCCAACTAATAAATGTGGAAAAAAATGTGGAAAAAGTGAAGGGGTCTGAAAACTTTCCGAAGGCAGATTTCCATTTATTAATCATTAATTTATACATACACACATCACTAACACTCACGCTGACACACCATGGCTTAGATGAGTACTTGAGTCTAAAGCAGGAACTTTACCCCGGAACTAGGAACCTTTTGAGGAACTCAGTGCGTTTCCACCGCAGGAACTAGGGTCTAAATTTAGTTCCGGGGGCTTTATTTTACCCCGCAAAAAGTTCCTGCTCGGGGGTAGTACTTTCCGAAAGTACAGGAACCTTTTGGGTGGAGCTTGCAGCGCTGAACATTTCTGATTGGTCGAGTACTCGCAGCATTTTTTTGTATTTATTTTCAACCGCCATGTTTAAAAATATGCAGCCGCAAACCAATTTATTTTCATAATAACTTCAAATCAAACTTGTATGTTATGCAGCGCAGTAGCCTAGTTTTGGTTATAGCCTGCCAACGTCTTGGAATTATAACGTGTGCTCTTCTGTTCTTTTCTTGCTTTAGTATTCGTTTTATAAAATGCTAAGCATTCGTGCTGGGACAACATATTACGTACCAAAACATTCAAACGGATTAATTCGGTTGCTGAATATTTTCTTCCGGATTTTCTTTGTTAGCCCGTTGTAATTGACTCAAAACGTTTGATACAGTTATGTGAGGTATGCGGTAGTTCTGCGTAATTCACATTGGTGATGGACTAATTTATGGTGCATGGTTCGCATCTGGAGGGCACACTTCGCTGCTCGGCTAGCAGCAACTTTGAAGGAAAGCAAACGGTGGCTGTACCACCACTGCTAATTTAAATTTTCACGCAAGTCCGAGTTTTCGTTCTATTCTTGTCATTTTGCGATTAGCCTATATGGAATTGACGATGAGAAAGTAATCAAACAGCAAATTGTTTACAACGTGTGCATGTTTTCTGCTGTTGTTGCCAGTTATATTGGAAATGTGAATGCATTCTGTCGCCTCGGATGTCAAGACATGAAAGTGAATGTTCGCATAAAAACATAATGAATGTGTTTGAGAGGATATATAAAACAGTTACAATCTGACTATTGGCCTGTTATATCCTATTTGTTGCATAACAACGGTCCAAGTTCAACTACCAATGACAGTTTTGCTTGACAACGGTAAAATATGCCCAAACGGCTGCAGAAGAATATTTCAATTCCAGGTGATTAAATCGATAAAAATCAATAAATACAAAAGTAACCATATACAGTCATTGTTGGTAGCCCGTTGTATATAAGTGGAATAAACCCCTCCGGGCTGTCCCGGTTATTAGAAAATAATGTAGGCTACTTCCGTGGTAGTATGGGGTTACAGAAGAAATCATAGGACAGATGGACCGACGACAACGTCGCTTTTTCATATGTCAGTGGGCTAATTTGCCTAATCTTCGCGGGACTTTAGACCGCGGTGGAAACGCAGACAACCATGGGCTGAAGGAACCTTTTAGTTCCTTGAAAAGTAGTTCCTTGGACTAAAAGTTCCGGGTACTTTTGGTGGAAACGCGGCTTAATTACCTGATGACTTGTGGCTTTCAGTATTTCAGCATTGTGCCATGTTACCACCCCAAGTGTACATATATTACGAGAACTGCATGTGTGATTGTGATTCATTTCCTATTTAAATGTGTTGTTTATAATTTGGTATTGTCTCTGTTGGTATTCAGGGATGGGTTTCTCCAGTGTACATAGCATGATCAAGTTTACTTGTCTGGGTGTGTCAGCTTGAGGACTGGCTTGGCTGTGGGAACATGGCTTCTCATCCATGTCTGTCTTTCGGTTTTATTCAGATTATGATTCTGTTCCATCTCTGTCCCTGAAAAAGTGCCCTGGCGTGTATGCCTCATATCTCATGACCTTGTGTGTGTTCTGCATTCTTCCATGAAGTGTCTTCTGTATGGTCCATGAATATGATGTGACAGATCAGATGAATATGAATATGATGTGACAGATCAGAGTAAGTAAGTAAATAAGTGCAGTGTTTCCATAATTTTTGCCAGCACTGTATATTTTTGAGTGCACTACTGATCACAACTGAACTGCCCACTGCACAGCCCTCCTAAGTGGACAAGCACAGTCTGGACAATAGATCAGATTTTGGCATTGAAGTACCTGACTTGAAACAAGGTTCATAAATGGGGTATGAAAATGAATTTTAATTCATTCTGCTTGCGAAAAGAAGGAACTTAAAAGGAAGATGGTGACAGAACAATTTGTACAGAGTATGCACTGAGCAAATTCTTCTGTGTCTGTTAAAAACCACTGCTTTGTGTTTCACCAGTGGTGACATAAGAAGACCTGACCCCACCCATAATTTAAAATGGCAAGAAGGAGTTGGGTTGATACAGATTTAAGATTGTCTGACATATGTATAAGATCTCTGCATGTACCCTTAACATATGCAGTTCACACTAACTGCATTTAAATTACCCAGTTCCAGAAGGTTTAATCTAAAAAAACACAACAAGCCAAAACCAAACCTCTATGTTCCCTAAAAACATGTAGTGCACTACATTAAAAAGTTTTCTTCAACTTTCCAACATGAAATGTAATTAATTTCCACGGTATCTGCCATGCCTGGTATAAGGTCGTACATTCTGATAACAGAGTATCTGCTTTTTCTTTTTTTTTTTAAACTAAAAAGTGAAATAAAAAAAAAAGAAATAGCCACTCTTGGAATAGTCACAAGATTTTGTTTTTGCATGTTAAGACAAACACATCTACGTCTGCATTATCATAAAGGAAACGATAATTTAAACTCTTACATGATTATAAAAAAAACTTCAGCACACCATTTGGCACACCACACAGTGACAGGTGTGTTGGGAAAAAGTATATTCTCTTCCTTCCCGTCCCTCCCTCCCTCCCTCCCTTTCCCCTCCATCTCTCTCTCTCGCTCCTCTCTCTCTATCTATGTTCATGCAAGTTTAATTGAAGGTGGATCAACCCTGTCATTCAGACAGATTTTTCAGAGCTCTTGTACAACAGATCCCACTGCCAGGTAAGAAATATTGATTCAATATTTATGAAAATACATAAATTAAAGGAAAAGTGTACATGTGGTTGACTTCATCAGTGGTTTTAACTTTGCAATCCCAGAATTTTAACAAACTGGTAGTTTTTTTGTAATGTTCATGTTTTGAGGGATTAATAGCATGTTATGTCAGAAACAGTGATGCATGCCATGTAGATTAAAAGTCCCATATTCACATTTTTCTCTATAACAAACAATTTACATAAAAAATAAAAAATGAAAAAAATGAAACAGATTGAAGGCTGAGGTGACTCAACAGGTTCTTAATTATAATGAAAGTATGGGCACATTGCTGCTAAAGCAGTTGGTAGATGATGAACAATTCAAAGACAAAGCAACTGATAATAACAAATCAGCTTACCACTCTGAAAGACTGATGCTAACATTCTTATTTTAAATGTAAGAAATACAGATAAAATTGACCCTGAGGCAGTGGGGGATCATGATGGCCCCATCACCCAGGTTTGTTCTTATAAATACCTGGTTGTTCATATTGACAACACATACTGCTGGAAGGCCCATGTGGAGAGTCTATGTTCTCTTTTATAACAGATGATGCATTTTTTACATTGACTTAAGGTGTTTGGGGTGGGGCAGAAGCTGATGCTTTATTCTACCAGAACTAGAGAGCATAATTAGGTATGGTATGCAGGCATCAAGTTTGTATTTGTGTAGTTTAGCATTCTTGATTGTATGTATGACATGGAATATATTAATTATGGAACTAACATTTTTAGTAGCCGTTTTAGTATGTATGATTGTATTTGAATGTATGTGTCTATGATTGGGGGTGCATGCAGGTAGACTAATTGGAGACTCTAAATTGCTAAATTGAGTGTGTGAGTGAATGGTGTGTGCACCCTGCAATAGATTGACTCCCTGTTCAGGGTTTATTCCTGGCTTTCACCCAATACATGCTGGGATAGGCTCCAGAACCCCCCACGACCCTGACCAGGATAAGCGGGTATAGATAATAGATGAATGGATGGATGTGTATGATTGCATATATTGTGAAATGTATGCAGCTTATTGAACTGATGTTTTTAAAAGATGTAGTTCAATAACATGGAGTCCAAGACAAATTTCCATATGGGGACAATAAAGTATATATCTAATTTAATCTAACCTAATGAGCCAAACCTACATTGTGTGTTAAGGAGAAAATTATGAAAGAAATTGAGATTCTTGAACATGCGTTACAAAATTACAAACTAGTGGTTCTCAAACAAATACACCCCCTAATGATGGATCTGTTTTCAGCTAACGGTTTTGTTTCCTGAAATTAATTTGAAACGAATTATCATTCAAGATGGCTGTAAATGTTATGTTTATGGTTTACTGAAATTAATATTGTGAACATGCAGACATCATCTCCATGAAAATTAAATAAATTGTTATTTATGCTGACAAATGTCCCTATGGGGACAATAAAGTATATATCTAATCTGAAGAAAAATACGTTTTCACCGTACACAAATGACGAGTTACTCACACATACAAAGCACTAAAAGCCATTAACTCTTGCATTAAGAATTTAGGAAGCATTGGGTAGCAGCATTGCTGTGGAATACAGCATTTTTCATTTGTGTTAACTAAGGTAGCCAATATTGTTTATGGTAACTTGGAATAATTTTGATATCAGTACTTTTAATGGCAGGCCTAGATTTTGCAAGTGTTAATGCCTTATAGTGCTTTGTATGTGTGAGTAATTTGGCATTTTTGTATGCTGAAAACATGTTTTTCTTCAGATGACATTAAAGTAATAATCTCGAAGATTTTCATTAAAAAACATGCGGCGCATAGCTAGTGACGCGCTTTCCATCACCCACCAGTGGTTTGTCCGCCAGAGAGGGTAGGCGGAGCTAACGCAACAGGCTCGCTGTTCAACGCACTTGTGTGTGGGCAGCGTACTGTTTTTTCCGCTGTCTGCTAGCGTTACAATAACAAGGGGGGGGGTGGTGGTTATGGAACCCTAAAAAGTTTTTGTGTAATATGAGAGGTCATATTATTTGTTGATGTAGATTTTGTATTACATTTGATGACAATGTAATGTTACTAAATTACACAGCTATTTGCACAGCTAACGCTAGCTACCGGACCATGTCAAAAAAGACAACATTAGTTTAGACAACGTTGCGCACAGTATCCATCTCTCATATCAGGTAACGTTGCGTTAGCTAGCTAGCAAATGCAAATAACACAATCTAATGTCAGCTAACAATTAGAAAAAACGCTAGCTAACGCTACCGACCGGGACCGACCTCGCAAACCGTCTCTTGAATGCAATGCTACCTTGTTGCAACGTTGCAGTGTAGCTAACTAAAGGCCAGTTTAGATCAATGATTCGCAATGAGACTGGATGCAACTTGCAAAATTCCAAGACATCTGATTGTAAACGTTCTAAAACTGCATTTGGCTATATGACAAGGAGGTATTTTTGAGACCCCAGAGCAGGCAACGACTCAGCTACTAACCAGTTCACACCGCTGCAATTTTCTCTGCAACATTTTAAAACCGTTTCGTCTCGTTGCGAATCATTGATCTGAACTGGCCTTAACGTTACCGTTATTTACATTGCAATCAAGTTCACCAATATATTATAATTATCGGAATAAAGCCGGGGTATAGGTGGAGCAGAACTGGGTCTGATTTCTGTGTAAAGATGTCAAGCCGGAGAAAACTAAATAAAAGTATACGGCATTATGGATCAGCGTTGTTATTATTTTATTACGCTTCCTCATATGTTCCTTCACCCTTGATGCCCTTTTTTTGATGAAATCTCCTTTGTTTTTGTTTTATTCTTCTTGTTCTGATTGCTAATTTAACACCCAGCTCAGCTTTATTCTCTGTTATATTTTTTTATAACAGTTTAGCTAGCAAAACCAGAAACACCAGGGTTAACATTTTGCGAAAAATTCGCATTCACGAAAAATACTTTATTGTGCACGAGATACATAATTGCATGAGCCACAGTTAATCCCGCGAATTCTTCTCTGCAGTGTAAAGATGTTCATACCAGAGACTGTAAAAAATATGGACAAAGCTACTCTGACATCATCCATTGACTCTCCGTGGGTCTCTAAAACCAGAGACTGTAAAAAATATGGACACAGCTACTGTGACGTCACCCATTGACTCTCCGTGGGTCTCTAAAGCCGCGTTTCCACCAAAATTACCCGGAACTTTCAGTCCCAGGAACTGCTTTACCAGGAACTAAAAGGTTCCTTCAGCCAATGGCTGTCTGCGTTTCCACCGGGGTCTAAAGTCCCGCGAAGATTAGGCAAATTAGCCCACTGACGTATGGAAAAGCGACGTTGTCGTCGGTCCATCGGTCATATGATTTTTTCTGTAACCCCATACTACCACCGAAGTAGCCTACATTATTTTCTAATAACCGGGACAGCCCGGAGGGGTTTATTCCACTTATATACAACGGGTTGCCAACAATGACTATATATGGTTACTTTTGTATTTATTGATTTTTATCGATTTAATCACATGGAATTGAAATATTCTTCTGCAGCCGTTTGGGCATATTTTATCGTTGTCAAGCAAAACTGTCGTTGGTAGTTGAACTTGGACCGTTATGCAACAAATAGGATATAACAGACCAATAGTCAGATTGTAACTGTTTTATATATCCTCTCAAACACATTCATTATGTTTTCATGCGAACATTCGCTTTCATGTCTTGACATCCGAAGCGACAGAATGCATTCACATTTCCAATATAACTGGCAACAACAGCAGAAAACATGCACACGTTGTAAACAATTTGCTGTTTGATTACTTTCTCATCGTCAATTCTATATAGGCTAATCGCAAAATGACAAGAATAGAACGAAAACTCGGACTTGCGTGAAATTTTAAATTAGTAGTGGTACAGCCACCGTTTGTTTTCCTTCGGAGCTACTGCTAGCCGAGCAGCGAAGTGTGCCCTCCAGATGCGAACCATGCACCATAAATTAGCCCATAGTCTTCCTGGTCTTTTTGTGAAATTGAAGAATGGCAGAGTAAAATTACGGCAGTCTGAAAAAGCTAAAGGTACTATTACTAGAATTAACCTGTTATTTTACCATGACAAAAAGTGCGGAAGGTGATTTCCAGTTTGCTTGTACTGTATCACCAATGTTAATTACGCAGAACTACCGCATACCTCACATAACTGTATCAAACGTTTTGATTCAATTACAATGGGCTAACAAAGAAAATCCGGAAGAAAATATTCAGCAACCGAATTAATCCGTTTGAATGTTTTAGTACGTAATATGCTGTCCCAGCACGAATGCTTAGCATTTTATAAAACGAATACTAAAGCAAGAAAAGAACAGAAGAGCACACGTTATAATTCCAAGACGTTGGCAGGCTATAACCAAAACTAGGCTACTGCGCCGCATAACATACAAGTTTGATTTGAAGTTATTATGAAAATAAATCGGGTTGCGCCGGCATATTTTCAAACATGGCGGGTAATGGCGGAAAATAAATACAACACAAGTGCTGCGAGTACTCGACCAATCAGAAATGTTCAGCGCTGCAAGCTCCACCCAAAAGGTTCCTGTACTTTCGGAAAGTACTACCCCCCGAGCAGGAACGTTTTGGGGGGTAAAACAAAGCCCCCAGAACTAAATTTAGACCCTAGTTCCTGCGGTGGAAACGCACTGAGTTCCTCAAAAGGTTCCTAGTTCCGGGGTATAGTTCCTGCGGTGGAAACGCGGCTTTAAACACGTTTTGAAGCTCAATGGCGGGCGCGGCCATTTTCTCGATTTGGAGCCAAAACCATAGAGTTAAGCGGTCTTGTGATTTTTACAATTTGATTGACAGTCCGGTGCGGAAAAGCCCCTCAACCTGAACGAGGCTAGCTGACTGTCTGCCGTTATGTTTTAAAATATATTATCAGATGTTTACGGAGTTTAATTTCCATCCGTGACTGTACTGTGTCATGTAATCACGTTATGTATGACATTAAAAATACAATTAGGCTATGTTCAGTTATCTTCAATTTATTTTTCTCAGCAAAACGAATATGCTTAGCTAGCATATCAGCTTGCCAGTGAGCTAGGTAGGCTGTCCGTGGTTAGCTCACGCGTTAGCAATATGAACCACAGGGGAAGAACATTGACTACACTGGTGATGGTCAATCAATCGGAGATGTGTAGGCTACTGGTGATTTGACTAGGCAAATTTTCGTATAACTGTCTGGTAGATCTGTTAACCGAGCAAGTTATCGTCGTAGGTTTTCGCCAGTCAGATAATGAGCCTGCTACTACTAGCTACTCCATCGCCGTTTGTGGTGTTCACTTGCTGGGTGACGCTAGCTGACCGATCGTTCGCAAATCACTTTCTACCGAACAAAAATTAACACTCAGCGGTGATTAACAAATCTACCAAGTATTTTAATAACTGATCTGCAGGCGTGTAAATATGACAACGCACTTTGTACGGCAAGTTTTCCACCTGGTGCATGAAGAAAAATAATGTAGCCTACGTTGAATTTCTAATTATTATTAGGCTATTATTTTTTTCTTGTAAATCATCAAAACCAATGGAGAAAAGCCAATATACGCAAGGAGCCCCCAGAACCGATTCTGAGAACCACTGTCTTAAATGCCTAGCTTGTCGGTCTCTTAAATGCTAAAAACATGTTCCTTTCTAAATGCCAAGATGGTTAATTTCGTTAAATTCTGTGTGTGTGATTTCATCGTGTGTTGTATGTTATTCAGCAAATGAACCTTGAGACTCTTAATTCGCTTCGTGAAACTGAAAAAGTGTTTATCCCAAAATCGGGATTATAGTAGCTTTGTCACATGCGTGAAGCATGGCCCAGGTAGACATTTACGGAATGTACACGACTGACAAGCCGCCAAACACGTTTGACAGATTGAATGTTTGCCGGTTAAGGTTAGCTAGCTAGTCAAATGGCTTGGTAGCCGAAGTTGCGAACTGTTTTAGCACAGGCTACTACTGGACTACCAAATATAGCAAGCTGATTACGCTTTCTGCCAAGTAATTATTTGGTTAAGTAGGCTAAAGGAAATAGTAAAAATGACTCGGATACCGAAAAACTTAAGGGGAGGATTATTTTATGGTCGTCTAGAGCAGCTGTAAATAGCACACGCCATAATGAAATCACCACGAAATGGGATGCCTGCATTTTCAGACTTAGCACAGGCGGACCGTAGCCGGAGCCGCAATGGCAAGGCCAAGAAGCGCCACCGCCCACCCCAGTGACCATAGACTGTAGCCCCTACTGTAGCTGAGTCCTCTGCAGTAATCCGGAAGTGACGCAAGCTGTACCTCATTGGTCCAGAACAAATATTGGCACTGTGCCCAAATGACGCAATAAATCATGAAATCGACCCATGGACAGTCATAAGACCAATAAAATACACCTATTATGACTATTTGTTCTTTTGAGAAAAAATTATTGACTTTGTATTTTGATCGCATTTGTACCGTAGACTTACATGGAAACCGGATATGAAAACACCTATACTGGAGCCATCCGTAGTGGCGCTAGTGAGCAACCAGGAACTACAACACCAGGAAATGAGCTTCAAAAACGAAGTCTGGTTTTGGCCGCTTGGTTCATACCGGGCAAAATGATAAAGAACGTTTGTGGAAATTGATCATTCTACCCCAGGTCTGCTACAGCATTTTAACCCGGCTCGGCAGTGTAAAGACAGTTTAAGTTAGCTTAATGTTAGACAAGAATGAGTATGTACATAACGTTACTTTTATAACAACCATTTTTTATTCAGTAAATAGTGTTATAGTTGGCGTGGCCCAGGTGCCAACTGACTGACATCACACAGGCGACGCTGGTTGGATCTATGGGAAGTGAGGTCCAAAAACACACCTGCAATTACCGGTTCTCGCCATTGGTATCGCCAAAGAGAACGAAACGGAAATCTTCGAGATTGTAACTTTAACCTTGGTTGTTTTCAGCTGAATCAGTTTATCAGAACGAGCCCTCCTGCCACAAAGCCATGAAGATGCATCTTTTCATCACATTGTGTCTGCTGGGTAAGGAATCACTATGTTCACCCTGGCAATATGTGATAGCAAATAAGGGGTAATTATTTTAATGCCCCAATACAATAATTCATGTGTTTACTTGTTGTTTTATCTAGCACCCAAAATGTATTTAATTACAGAGCATAATGCAATTTACTAATAACATGATATAGAATTTATTCATTATTAAATGAAAATGTTGAGTTAGTATTCATCCACAAGAACTGAAACGCTTACTTGCAATATGTACTTTTAGGGTGTGTTTATATTGCTTTATTACATTTTCATTTGGATTTACGTAATTGCATGAAAAACATAAAGGTCTTCACATTAATATGTTGGGTGTGGAGATTTACAGAACACATTAATGTGAAGACCTTTATGTTTTTCATGCAATAACGTAAATCCAAATGAAAATATAGTAAAGCAATATAAACACACTAAAAGTACATATTGCAAGAACATGTTTCAGTTCTTGTGGACGAATACTAACTCCACATTTTCAGATCCCAAACACACTGCATGACCAAAAGTATGTAGACAACTTTTGGTCTGGGGCTGTTTTTCAGGGTTTGGGCTAGGCCCAATGAAGGGAAATCTTAATGCTGCACATTCTAGATAATTCCGTGCTTCTCCAAAAGTTTGGGGAAGGCTCTTTGCTGTTTCAGCATGACAATGCATATAGAAATGGGGTCAAAAACAAAATAAAAAAATATAAGGATGGACAACAAGTATATTGTACAGGATACATCCTAAATGCCGACTAATACTACCTGTAATGCTAGCTTATAAAACATTATGCATGCAAGGTTTGAGGTCTCACATGTATGAAAACAACATGCCCAAAAACTATACCTGCATCATCACCCAGGGCGAAACTGCAAACAAGACTGCGGTTGTGGACAGCAGTAAGCCTTATTTACACGTTAGACATTACAGGCATTTAGCAGACACTCTTTTCCAGAGTGACTTACACAACTATTACATGGCATTTATATTGCATCCATTTATACAGTTGGATATATACTTAAGCAATGCAGGTTAAGTACCTTGCTCAAGGGTACAACGGCAGTGTCCATCCTGGCTATTGACCAACTTCTTAAGCATTATACTACAGTGCTGCCCCAGTAATGCTACCTGTAATGCTAGCTTATAAAACAATATGCCTGCAAGGTTTGAGGTTTCGTATTTACGAAACGAAACCCACTGATTCACTCACGTTCATTGTGACACAAAGGACAACTTAAAATATGAATTAAATTAAATCAAATGTACTCGGATTGGGGTAGAGTGCTTTGGTAAGATATGATCATTGAGAATTGAAATAATGTAATTATCCTTTTCAGTGGTGCAAGGTTTATCCTCAGAAGTGGAAGTGAACGAATTGACTTCTTCCTGTCAAACAAAAGAGAAAATTCTAATGATGGACTGCAACTATACTGTCTCAAATACATCCAAAGCGCTGACTTGCGAGTACAGACAAGAAGACAAAGTGATCGGCAGTACGGATCCCAAAGTTGCAGTGGACCCCACCTTCAAGAACCACGCTAATGTAACTTTGTTGGATGGAAATGTGTGTCGCCTCCTCTTGATGGGATTCTCTGAAGACACGCCCAAAAACTATACCTGCATCATCACCCAGGGCGAAACTGCAAACAAGACTGTGGTTGTGGACTGCAGTAAGCCTTATTTACACGTTAGACATTACAGGCATTTAGCAGACACTCTTTTCCAGAGTGACTTACACAACTATTACATGGCATTTATATTGCATCCATTTATACAGTTGGATATATACTTAAGCAATGCAGGTTAAGTACCTTACTCAAGGGTACAACGGCAGTGTCCATCCTGGCTATTGACCAACTTCTTAACCATTATACTACAGTGCTGCCCCAGTAATGGTACCTGTAATGCTAGCTTATAAAACAATATGCCTGCAAGGTTTGAGGTTTCGTATTTACGAAACGAAACCCACTGATTCACTCACGTTCATTGTGACACAAAGGACAACTTAAAATATGAATTAAATTAAATCAAATGTACTGGGATTGGGGTAGAGTGCTTTGGTAAGATATGATCATTGAGAATTGAAATAATGTAATTATCCTTTTCAGTGGTGCAAGGTTTATCCTCAGAAGTGGAAGTGAACGAATTGACTTCTTCCTGTCAAACAAAAGAGAAAATTCTAATGATGGACTGCAACTATACTGTCTCAAATACATCCAAAGCGCTGACTTGCGAGTACAGACAAGAAGACAAAGTGATCGGCAGTACAGATCCCAAAGTTGCAGTGGACCCCACCTTCAAGAACCACGCTAATGTAACTTTGTTGGATGGAAATGTGTGTCGCCTCCTCTTGATGGGATTCTCTGAAGACACGCCCAAAAACTATACCTGCATCATCACCCAGGGCGAAACTGCAAACAAGACTGTGGTTGTGGACAGCAGTAAGCCTTATTTACACGTTAGACATTACAGGCATTTAGCAGACACTCTTTTCCAGAGTGACTTACACAACTATTACATAGCATTTATATTGCATCCATTTATACAGTTGGATATATACTTAAGCAATGCAGGTTAAGTACCTTGCTCAAGGGTACAACGGCAGTGTCCATCCTGGCTATTGACCAACTTCTTAACCATTATACTACAGTGCTGCCCCAGTAATGCTACCTGTAATGCTAGCTTATAAAACAATATGCATGCAAGGTTTGAGGTTTCGTATTTACGAAACGAAACCCACTGATTCACTCACGTTCATTGTGACACAAAGGACAACTTAAAATATGAATTAAATTAAATCAAATGTACTGGGATTGGGGTAGAGTGCTTTGGTAAGATATGATCATTGAGAATTGAAATAATGTAATTATCCTTTTCAGTGGTGCAAGGTTTATCCTCAGAAGTGGAAGTGAACGAATTGACTTCTTCCTGTCAAACAAAAGAGAAAATTCTAATGATGGACTGCAACTATACTGTCTCAAATACATCCAAAGCGCTGACTTGCGAGTACAGACAAGAAGACAAAGTGATCGGCAGTACAGATCCCAAAGTTGCAGTGGACCCCACCTTCAAGAGCCACGCTAATGTATCTTTGTTGGATGGAAATGTGTGTCGCCTCCTCTTGACGGGATTCTCTGGAGACAAGCCCAAAAACTATACCTGCATCATCACCCAGGGCGAAACTGCAAACAAGACTGCGGTTGTGGACAGCAGTAAGCCTTATTTACACGTTAGACATTACAGGCATTTAGCAGACACTCTTTTCCAGAGTGACTTACACAACTATTACATGGCATTTATATTGCATCCATTTATACAGTTGGATATATACTTAAGCAATGCAGGTTAAGTACCTTACTCAAGGGTACAACGGCAGTGTCCATCCTGGCTATTGACCAACTTCTTAACCATTATACTACAGTGCTGCCCCAGTAATGGTACCTGTAATGCTAGCTTATGAAACAATATGCCTGCAAGGTTTGAGGTTTCGTATTTACGAAACGAAACCCACTGATTCACTCACGTTCATTGTGACACAAAGCACAACTTAAAATATGAATTAAATTAAATAAAGTGTACTGAGATTGGGGTAGAGTGCTTTGGTAAGATATGATCATTGAGAACTGAAATAATGTAATTATCCTTTTCAGTGGTGCAATGTTTATCCTCAAAAGTGGAAGTGAACGAATTGACTTCTTCCTGTCAAACAAAAGAGAAAATTCTAAGGATGGACTGCAACTATACTGTCCCAGATACATCCAAAGCGCTGACTTGCGAGTACAGACAAGAAGACAAAGTGATCGGCAGTACAGATCCCAAAGTTGCAGTGTACCCCACCTTCAAGAACCACGCTAATGTAACTTTGTTGGATGGAAATGTGTGTCGCCTCCTCTTGACGGGATTCTCTGGAGACAAGCCCAAAAACTATACCTGCATCATCACCCAGGGCGAAACTGCAAACAAGACTGCGGTTGTGGACAGCAGTAAGCCTTTTTTAAATTTTAGATTTTACATTTCATTACAGGCATTTAGCAGACACTCTTTTCCAGAGTGACTTACACAACTATTACATAGCATTTACATTGCATCCATTTATACAGCTGGATATATACTGAAGCAATGCAGGTTAAGTACCTTGCTCAAAGGTACAATGGCAGTGTCCATCCTGGGTATTGACCAACTTCTTAGCCATTATACTACAGTGCTGCCCCAGTAATGGTACCTGTAATGCTAGCTTATGAAACAATATGCCTGAAATGTTTGAGGTTTCGTATTTACGAAACGAAACCCACTGATTCACTCACGTTCATTGTGACACAAAAGACAACTTAAAATATGAATTAAATTAAATAAAGTGTACTGAGATTGGGGTAGAGTGCTTTGGTAAGATATGATCATTGAGAACTGAAATAATGTAATTATCCTTTTCAGTGGTGCAATGTTTATCCTCAAAAGTGGAAGTGAACGAATTGACTTCTTCCTGTCAAACAAAAGAGAAAATTCTAAGGATGGACTGTAACTATACTGTCCCAGATACATCCAAAGCGCTGACTTGCGAGTACAGACAAGAAGACAAAGTGATCGGCAGTACAGATCCCAAAGTTGCAGTGGACCCCACCTTCAAGAACCACGCTAATGTATCTTTGTTGGATGGAAATGTGTGTCGCCTCCTCTTGACGGGATTCTCTGAAGACACGCCCAAAAACTATACCTGCATCATCACCCAGGGCGAAACTGCAAACAAGACTGCGGTTGTGGACAGCAGTAAGCCTTTTTTAAATTTTAGATTTTACATTTCATTACAGGCATTTAGCAGACACTCTTTTCCAGAGTGACTTACACAACTATTACATAGCATTTACATTGCATCCATTTATACAGCTGGATATATACTGAAGCAATGCGGGTTAAGTACCTTGCTCAAAGGTACAATGGCAGTGTCCATCCTGGTTATTGACCAACTTCTTAGCCATTATACTACAGTGCTGCCCCAGTAATGCTACCTGTATTGCTAGCTTATGAAACAATATGCCTGAAATGTTTGAGGTTTCGTATTTACGAAACGAAACCCACTGATTCACTCACGTTCATTGTGACACAAAGGACAACTTAAAATATGAATTAAATTAAATAAAGTGTACTGGGATTGGGGTGGAGTGCTTTGGTAAGATATGATCATTGAGAACTGAAATAATGTAATTATCCTTTTCAGTGGTGCAATGTTTATCCTCAAAAGTGGAAGTGAACGAATTGACTTCTTCCTGTCAAACAAAAGAGAAAATTCTAATGATGGACTGCAACTATACTGTCTCAAATACATCCAAAGCGCTGACTTGCGAGTACAGACAAGAAGACAAAGTGATCGGCAGTACAGATCCCAAAGTTGCAGTGGACCCCACCTTCAAGAGCCACGCTAATGTATCTTTGTTGGATGGAAATGTGTGTCGCCTCCTCTTGACGGGATTCTCTGGAGACAAGCCCAAAAACTATACCTGCATCATCACCCAGGGCGAAACTGCAAACAAGACTGCGGTTGTGGACAGCAGTAAGCCTTATTTACACGTTAGACATTACAGGCATTTAGCAGACACTCTTTTCCAGAGTGACTTACACAACTATTACATAGCATTTATATTGCATCCATTTATACAGTTGGATATATACTTAAGCAATGCAGGTTAAGTACCTTGCTCAAGGGTTCAACGGCAGTGTCCATCCTGGCTATTGACCAACTTCTTAGCCATTATACTACAGTGCTGCCCCAGTAATCCTACCTGTATTGCTAGCTTATGAAACAATATGCCTGCAAGGTTTGAGGTTTCGTATTTACGAAACGAAACCCACTGATTCACTCACGTTCATTGTGACACAAAGCACAACTTAAAATATGAATTAAATTAAATAAAGTGTACTGAGATTGGGGTAGAGTGCTTTGGTAAGATATGATCATTGAGAACTGAAATAATGTAATTATCCTTTTCAGTGGTGCAATGTTTATCCTCAAAAGTGGAAGTGAACGAATTGACTTCTTCCTGTCAAACAAAAGAGAAAATTCTAAGGATGGACTGCAACTATACTGTCCCAGACACATCCAAAGCGCTGACTTGCGAGTACAGACAAGAAGACAAAGTGATCGGCAGTACAGATCCCAAAGTTGCAGTGGACCCCACCTTCAAGAACCACGCTAATGTAACTTTGTTGGATGGAAATGTGTGTCGCCTCCTCTTGACGGGATTCTCTGAAGACATGCCCAAAAACTATACCTGCATCATCACCCAGGGCGAAACTGCAAACAAGACTGCGGTTGTGGACAGCAGTAAGCCTTTTTTAAATTTTAGATTTTACATTTCATTACAGGCATTTAGCAGACACTCTTTTCCAGAGTGACTTACACAACTATTACATAGCATTTACATTGCATCCATTTATACAGCTGGATATATACTGAAGCAATGCAGGTTAAGTACCTTGCTCAAAGGTACAATGGCAGTGTCCATCCTGGGTATTGACCAACTTCTTAGCCATTATACTACAGTGCTGCCCCAGTAATGGTACCTGTAATGCTAGCTTATGAAACAATATGCCTGAAATGTTTGAGGTTTCGTATTTACGAAACGAAACCCACTGATTCACTCACGTTCATTGTGACACAAAGGACAACTTAAAATATGAATTAAATTAAATAAAGTGTACTGAGATTGGGGTAGAGTGCTTTGGTAAGATATGATCATTGAGAACTGAAATAATGTAATTATCCTTTTCAGTGGTGCAATGTTTATCCTCAAAAGTGGAAGTGAACGAATTGACTTCTTCCTGTCAAACAAAAGAGAAAATTCTAAGGATGGACTGTAACTATACTGTCCCAGATACATCCAAAGCGCTGACTTGCGAGTACAGACAAGAAGACAAAGTGATCGGCAGTACAGATCCCAAAGTTGCAGTGGACCCCACCTTCAAGAACCACGCTAATGTAACTTTGTTGGATGGAAATGTGTGTCGCCTCCTCTTGACGGGATTCTCTGGAGACAAGCCCAAAAACTATACCTGCATCATCACCCAGGGCGAAACTGCAAACAAGACTGTGGTTGTGGACAGCAGTAAGCCTTTTTTAAATTTTAGATTTTACATTTCATTACAGGCATTTAGCAGACACTCTTTTCCAGAGTGACTTACACAACTATTACATAGCATTTACATTGCATCCATTTATACAGCTGGATATATACTGAAGGAATGCAGGTTAAGTACCTTGCTCAAAGGTACAATGGCAGTGTCCATCCTGGGTATTGACCAACTTCTTAGCCATTATACTACAGTGCTGCCCCAGTAATGGTACCTGTAATGCTAGCTTATGAAACAATATGCCTGAAATGTTTGAGGTTTCGTATTTACGAAACGAAACCCACTGATTCACTCACGTTCATTGTGACACAAAGGACAACTTAAAATATGAATTAAATTAAATAAAGTGTACTGGGATTGGGGTAGAGTGCTTTGGTAAGATATGATAATTGAGAACTGAAATAATGTAATTATCCTTTTCAGTGGTGCAATGTTTATCCTCAAAAGTGGAAGTGAACGAATTGACTTCTTCCTGTCAAACAAAAGAGAAAATTCTAAGGATGGACTGCAACTATACTGTCCCAGATACATCCAAAGCGCTGACTTGCGAGTACAGACAAGAAGGGAAAGTGATCGGCAGTACAGATCCCAAAGTTGCAGTGGACCCCACCTTCAAGAACCACGCTAATGTATCTTTGTTGGATGGAAATGTGTGTCGCCTCCTCTTGACGGGATTCTCTGAAGACATGCCCAAAAACTATACCTGCATCATCACCCAGGGCGAAACTGCAAACAAGACTGCGGTTGTGGACAGCAGTAAGCCTTTTTTAAATTTTAGATTTTACATTTCATTACAGGCATTTAGCAGACACTCCTTTCCAGAGTGACTTACACAACTATTACATAGCATTTACATTGCATCCATTTATACAGCTGGATATATACTGAAGCAATGCGGGTTAAGTACCTTGCTCAAAGGTACAATGGCAGTGTCCATCCTGGTTATTGACCAACTTCTTAGCCATTATACTACAGTGCTGCCCCAGTAATGCTACCTGTATTGCTAGCTTATGAAACAATATGCCTGAAATGTTTGAGGTTTCGTATTTACGAAACAAAACCCACTGATTCACTCACGTTCATTGTGACACAAAGGACAACTTAAAATATGAATTAAATTAAATAAAGTGTACTGAGATTGGGGTAGAGTGCTTTGGTAAGATATGATAATTGAGAACTGAAATAATGTAATTATCCTTTTCAGTGGTGCAATGTTTATCCTCAAAAGTGGAAGTGAACGAATTGACTTCTTCCTGTCAAACAAAAGAGAAAATTCTAAGGATGGACTGTAACTATACTGTCCCAGATACATCCAAAGCGCTGACTTGCGAGTACAGACAAGAAGACAAAGTGATCGGCAGTACAGATCCCAAAGTTGCAGTGGACCCCACCTTCAAGAACCACGCTAATGTATCTTTGTTGGATGGAAATGTGTGTCGCCTCCTCTTGACGGGATTCTCTGAAGACACGCCCAAAAACTATACCTGCATCATCACCCAGGGCGAAACTGCAAACAAGACTGCGGTTGTGGACAGCAGTAAGCCTTTTTTAAATTTTAGATTTTACATTTCATTACAGGCATTTAGCAGACACTCTTTTCCAGAGTGACTTACACAACTATTACATAGCATTTACATTGCATCCATTTATACAGCTGGATATATACTGAAGCAATGCGGGTTAAGTACCTTGCTCAAAGGTACAATGGCAGTGTCCATCCTGGTTATTGACCAACTTCTTAGCCATTATACTACAGTGCTGCCCCAGTAATGCTACCTGTATTGCTAGCTTATGAAACAATATGCCTGAAATGTTTGAGGTTTCGTATTTACGAAACGAAACCCACTGATTCACTCACGTTCATTGTGACACAAAGGACAACTTAAAATATGAATTAAATTAAATAAAGTGTACTGGGATTGGGGTGGAGTGCTTTGGTAAGATATGATCATTGAGAACTGAAATAATGTAATTATCCTTTTCAGTGGTGCAATGTTTATCCTCAAAAGTGGAAGTGAACGAATTGACTTCTTCCTGTCAAACAAAAGAGAAAATTCTAAGGATGGACTGCAACTATACTGTCCCAGATACATCCAAAGCGCTGACTTGCGAGTACAGACAAGAAGACAAAGTGATCGGCAGTACAGATCCCAAAGTTGCAGTGGACCCCACCTTCAAGAACCACGCTAATGTATCTTTGTTGGATGGAAATGTGTGTCGCCTCCTCTTGACGGGATTCTCTGAAGACACGCCCAAAAACTATACCTGCATCATCACCCAGGGCGAAACTGCAAACAAGACTGCGGTTGTGGACAGCAGTAAGCCTTTTTTAAATTTTAGATTTTACATTTCATTACAGGCATTTAGCAGACACTCTTTTCCAGAGTGACTTACACAACTATTACATAGCATTTACATTGCATCCATTTATACAGCTGGATATATACTGAAGCAATGCGGGTTAAGTACCTTGCTCAAAGGTACAATGGCAGTGTCCATCCTGGCTATTGACCAACTTCTTAGCCATTATACTACAGTGCTGCCCCAGTAATGCTACCTGTAATGCTAGCTTATGAAACAATATGCCTGAAATGTTTGAGGTTTCGTATTTACGAAACAAAACCCACTGATTCACTCACGTTCATTGTGACACAAAGGACAACTTAAAATATGAATTAAATTAAATAAAGTGTACTGGGATTGGGGTGGAGTGCTTTGGTAAGATATGATCATTGAGAACTGAAATAATGTAATTATCCTTTTCAGTGGTGCAATGTTTATCCTCAAAAGTGGAAGTGAACGAATTGACTTCTTCCTGTCAAACAAAAGAGAAAATTCTAAGGATGGACTGCAACTATACTGTCCCAGACACATCCAAAGCGCTGACTTGCGAGTACAGACAAGAAGACAAAGTGATCGGCAGTACAGATCCCAAAGTTGCAGTGGACCCCACCTTCAAGAACCACGCTAATGTAACTTTGTTG
Source organism: Anguilla anguilla (assembly GCF_013347855.1). Taxonomy (NCBI): domain Eukaryota; kingdom Metazoa; phylum Chordata; class Actinopteri; order Anguilliformes; family Anguillidae; genus Anguilla; species Anguilla anguilla. The sequence goes on from NC_049209.1 coordinate 27,764,063, forward strand.
GATGGAAATGTGTGTCGCCTCCTCTTGACGGGATTCTCTGGAGACAAGCCCAAAAACTATACCTGCATCATCACCCAGGGCGAAACTGCAAACAAGACTGCGGTTGTGGACAGCAGTAAGCCTTTTTTAAATTTTAGATTTTACATTTCATTACAGGCATTTAGCAGACACTCTTATCCAGAGTGACTTACACAACTATTACATAGCATTTACAATCCATCCATTTATACAGCTGGATATATACTGAAGCAATGCAGGTTAAGTACCTTGCTCAAAGGTACAATGGCAGTGTCCATCCTGGGTATTGACCAACTTCTTAGCCATTATACTACAGTGCTGCCCCAGTAATGCTACCTGTAATGCTAGCTTATAAAACAATATGCCTGAAAGGTTTGAGGTCTCGCATGTACGAAAACAAACCCACTGATTCACTCACGTTCATTGTGACACAAAGGACAACTTAAAAAATGAATTAAATGAAATAACATCAAGTGTATTGGGATTGGGGTTAAGGGCTTTGGTAAGATATGATCGCTGAAATTTGAAATAATGTGATTATCCTTTTCAGTGGTGCAATGTTTTTCCTCAAAAGTGGAAGTGAACGAATTGACTTCTTCCTGTCAAACAAAAGAGAAAATTCTAAGGATGGACTGCAACTATACTGTCCCAGATACATCCAAAGCGCTGACTTGCGAGTACAGACAAGAAGACAAAGTGATCGGCAGTACAGATCCCAAAGTTGCAGTGGACCCCACCTTCAAGAACCACGCTAATGTATCTTTGTTGGATGGAAATGTGTGTCGCCTCCTCTTGACGGGATTCTCTGAAGACATGCCCAAAAACTATACCTGCATCATCACCCAGGGCGAAACTGCAAACAAGACTGTGGTTGTGGACAACAGTATGCCTTATTTAAATTTTAGATATTACATTATATTACAGGCATTTAGCAGACACCCTTATCCAGTGTGACTTATACTATTTCATAGCATCCATTTATACAGCTGGATACATACTGAAGCAAAGCAGATTAAGTACTTTGCTCAAGGGTAGAATGACAGTGTCCATCCTTGGAATTGAACCTGTTATCTTTAGGTTACAAGATCTACTTCTTACCCATTATACTACACTGCTGACCCAGTAAAGCTACCTGTAATGATAGCTTATAAAACTAGAAAGGTTACAATTCCTGAAGGAATTGTGTGGGCTTGCTTCAAATTCCATCTGGCACTGTCCTCAAGCCTCAATGCATTTCAATGAGGGCGCATAGCTCAGATGACGCCTAAAACCGTCCAGACCCACGGCACACCGTAGCGTTACATATACAGCCGGGGATCAGCAAGTAGCGATTACGTTCCAGGGATTAGTCATATCCTAAAAGTGTCATGAGTATAACTTGGCTAACTATATAGCTAGCTAGCTATAGCAGGTCCTCACCTCCCACTGTAATGTTATTTATTGTCCTCCGTGTGTACATACATCTGTATCGGTGGTCGTAGCGTCCATGTGTCCATACATCTGTATTGGTGGTCGTAGCGTCCATGTGTCCATACATCTGTATTGGTGGTTGTAGCTGTGTGTCATTAGCTCCTACTCATGTGTGCTGGATAGCATCAGTATGCGGGTTGTAGCTGTGTGTCCGTAGATCCTACTCATGCGTGTAGGATAGCATCTGTACGCGCTAAGTTAATTAAGTAGGTGAAACGCTAACATGTTAGCATAGGCGATAAAGCTGTGCTTAAAAATCTCGTGTCATTGGAAGTGCGTCCTACTAAACGTGCATGACCACCTGTGCATGTGTCCTCCTAAACGTCCATGAGAGTGACCACCTGCGCATGCGTCCTACTAAAGCATTCCACTAAACATCCATGAGTGACCCTCTATGGACTGACCACACTAAAGTTGAATATTTCAAAAAGTTTGTATATTTCAAAAATCTGAATACAATGTCTGGAATTAGCCGGTCATTTTGGTGTAAAAAGTTTGAATGTAGTGCAAAAACTGTAGGTCTAGTTAGAGCTAGAAAAATTGGGCAGAAAGTGCAGATAATAAGAAATATGAAAGGTACCAACAGTGGGTTGCCGAAAGCAAGCCCACTGACAATATACATGCAAGGTTTGAGGTCTCGCATGTACGATAACAAACCCACTGATTCACTCCTGTTCATTGTGACACAAAGGACAACTTAAAATATGAATTAAATAAAATAAAGTGTACTGGGATTGGGGTAGAGTGCTTTGGTAAGATATGATCATTGAGAACTGAAATAATGTAATTATCCTTTTCAGTGGTGCAATGTTTATCCTCAAAAGTGGAAGTGAACGAATTGACTTCTTCCTGTCAAACAAAAGAGAAAATTCTAAGGATGGACTGCAACTATACTGTCCCAGATACATCCAAAGCACCGACTTGCGAGTACAGACAAGAAGGCAAAGTGATTGGCAGTACGGATCCCAAAGTTGCAGTTGAATCAACCTTCAAGAACCGCGCCAATGTATTCTTGCTGGATGGAAATGTGTGTCGCCTCCTCTTGACGGGGTTCTCTGGAGACAAGCCCAAAAGCTATACCTGCATCATCACCCAGGGCAAAACTGCAAGCAAGACTGTGGTTGTGGACGGCAGTAAGCCTTATTTAAATTTTAGACATTACATTACAGGCATTTAGCAGACACTCTTACCCAGAGTGACTTACACAACCATTACATTGCATCCATTTATACAGCTGGATATATACAGAAGCAATGCAGGTTAAGTACCTCGCTCAAGGGAACAACAGCAGTGTCCATCCTGGGTATTGACCAAATTCTTAGCCATTATACTATAGTGCTGCCCCAGTAATCCTACCTGTAATGTTAGCTTATAAAACAATATGCATGCAAGGATTGAGGTCTCACATGTACCCACTGATTCACTCACGTTCATTGTGACACAAATTTCGACTTAAAATATTAATTAAATTAAATTAAATAAAGTGTATTGGGGTTGAGGGCTTTGGTAAGATATGATCACTGAGAATTGAAATAATGTAATTATCCTTTTCAGAGATGCAATGTTTTTCCACACAAGTGGAAGTGAAAGAATTGGCTTCCTGTAAAACAAAAGACAAAAATCTAAGGATGGACTGCAAGTATACTGTCCCAAATACATCCAAAGCGCTGACTTGCGAGTACAGACAAGAAGGCAAAGTGATTGGCAGCACGGATCCCAAAGCTGCAGTTGAATCAACCTTCAAGAACCGCGTCAGTGTGACCTTGCTGAATGGAAATGTGTGTCGCCTCCGCTTGACGGGATTCTCTGAAAACAAGCCCAAAAACCATACCTGCATCATCACACAGGGCACAAGTGCAAGGAAGTCTGTGGTTGTGAACAGCAGTAAGTCTTGTTTAAATTATAGACCGTAATGCTAGCTTATAAAAATATATGCACAGAAGGTTTGAGGTCTCACATGTACGAAAACAAACCCACTGAGTTAGTCATGTTCATTTTGACACAAAGGTCAACTTGAAATATGAATTGAATTTAATGAAATCAAGTGTACTGGGATTGGGGCTGAGGGCTTTGGTATGATCACTGAGAAATGAAATCATGTAATTTTCTTTTTCAGTGGTGCAATGTTTTTCCTCACATGTGGGGCATCCAGTTATGGGTTGGGTAAGGTAAATGGTAAATGGACTGCATTTATATAGGGCTTTACAATTGATGCCTCATTCGCCAGAGCAGTTAGGTGTTAGTTGTCTTGCTCAAGGACACTTCGACACGCCCAGGGCGGGGTTTGAACCGGCAACCCTCCGACTGCCAGACAATCGGTCTTACCTCCTGAGCTATGTCGCAACATCTGTTTCTAGATTTGATGCCTTAATTATTTGAGCAGCCCAACCGTTTTTTGTGATCTTCAAGTTTACCTACATTTGTTGTTAAGGTCTTGAGTGACAGCTGACGACTAACCTTGTGTCCCTACATAAAATGTTGTAGTAGCGTTCTGCTCCTCCTTAAAAGCCAGAGTTGCTCTTAGGGTTAAGATGTTTTGTGTGCGTGCAAAACCCATAGGCAAAAAAACAACGTCCAATCCATTGATTTGCTTTAATTCCAAACAGTCTATTTATTTGCTTACTGTAATGTCATTGCATCTGTTGGGTCCCAGAAAATCTCAGCCAGACAGAAGATGCACAACCCAATTCAATAACGCAAGTTTTATCTGCACACTGTCACCCCGCTGTCTCCCCTAACATTCAGTTTAACATCTTTTTATACTTTATATGGTTCCTGTGACTCCTAGGATAAGGAGGGTACGTCTGTGGTCATTGCGCGTACCCGCAGATGAAACTACTTGGGAAAATTACAAAGCATATTCTGCATGTTTTTCTCATTCATTTGGCTCAGTACCGTGAAAGCAATTGTACCGAACAATTCAAATATTACATGACAGACAGACAAGCCAAACGCTGTTGCACATACAGTAGGCATGGTCAAAAACTGTGTGCTTCCCCAAGTAAGCATCAACTTGTTTCCCTAAGTAAGCAACACCTTGTTTCCTGTTCCAGTGTGCTCATGTTAAGTGCAGCTGTAGCCCTATACACCGCTCAGTGTTTGACAGTATAAGTGCACACATACAAAATAACATAGATGAGCAAAATGACATACTAGCTCCAAAAAATATACCACCATAAAAAAAGTTTAATGGAGTGCAGTGGTGTGTATAACTAATTATCCAAATGAGACAGTTTAATTGATTGAAAAAAACCTGCACATACAGTCATCCAGGAAAGGAAATGCCCACCTCTGAACTAAAGCATTGCGTCCTTGGTAAAGTGTAACACCACCACAGCCCAGAATCCAATTCTCGCTTCTCCACTTAACAACTGGGTCCAGGAATCACGCAGGGTGACGCATAATTTTAATTAAACACAATTAGTGTTGCTTAGTGAGGTTTTTGTGCATTAGAGACTCCTGTGGTTTATTCCAATGTCTGTGGTCTACTTGTGCATAGCCTCAGTGAAAAGCAGCTGCAGTTAGCTTAATGCATTTCAGAGTATGGACATGAAATTCTTCTTTCCACAGAAATGGGTAGGACCTGAAATTGCACTCATGCACTTAAAATCATGAACATGAGCAAAGCATATTTTCAAGATCAGATAAGAAATGTGGGTGCATCACAAAGTGATGCAAGGCTGTTACAAATATATGGCTATTATAATACATATATTTTAAACACATCGCAAAATATTTATATTTTCCACATGTCCAATATACTGCAATATATTCAATTTCTGAAAGGGGCAAGGTTGGTTCTGAGGGGATGGGTAAATGATTTGGTCACTCCCAGTGCACCTTGAATGGAAGCTTATGATTCTGGCCTGTGCTTTTCTTTTCAGAAACTCTGATTCCCTGTTCTGCCATCAGCGTGCTGTTCCAGACGAGCCCTGCAGTGCTGCTAACGCTGCTCCCTGTGCTGCTGGAAATATGGCATTTGTGAAGCGGTGGAGTGCGGAAGGCATGAAATCACTAGCTTTATTTGAATCGGGCCTTTAAATCCGTTTTATTTGAATCAGGCCTTTAAATCCGTTTTATTTGAATCAGGCCTTTAAATCCGTTTTATTTGAATCAGGCCTTTAAATCCGTTTTATTTGAATCAGGCCTTTAAATCAGTTTTATCTGAATCAGTCCTTTTTTGTTTGGCTCACCTACTGGATATATAAACTTGCTACCTGACATTCTAGAATGCCTGCAGATTTCTGTATGGATATTGCAAAAACACACAATTTATAGCTTGACAGGATTATTTTATGACTGAAAACATTTATGACCATCCAGTGTGAATGCCTTTTTATTTTTTCTTTTCTCACAATGTTTGTGTTTCTTCAAGCTTGTATAACCTTTTTAGTAATTGTGTATCTGAATAAACATAATAATAATAATAATAATTATAATAATAATAATAAATAGCCCCTTCATTCATAGGTTAGGCTAAGGGAAATAAATAGTTCAAGTAAATGTGTGTGTGTGTGTGTGTGTGTGTGAGAGAGAGAGAGATAACTCCTGCTCATATACCCACACTTGATTTTTAATAAATGTATAAAACATTTATTTTCATATGCATGTTACTCGGTTGTATGTTAATGTCTGGTTCTTGTCCATCCTCATCCATAAATTGATATTAATTTGAACGATGACACTGTCATGTTGCTTCTTAGTGGGAAGCAATTGGGGAGCAGGGAGGGAGTCCATGATCTCAATTTATCAATTTATCAGTTGCTCCCCACCGACTGCACAACTTCATGCATGATGGGAAACGACTTGCTCTGGTTTGAGCGAAGCGCCAGTTGGCTCAGAAAAGCTGTCACCACCCACAAGGAAGTTATGAAACTTCTATCTTATCCATCATTATTCCAAGATGAACTTCATGAACTGTCAGACAGACACCAAATTATTTTTATCAGAGTACTGACATTCACAATTGAACGCTTTACACATTCTTCATAAATGCTGTCTTAATAAACATCTCTGCAATGGAGTTTATATCGAAATAACTGTATCAAAACCCCTGAATAAAATATAGTGAGAAAGTAATTAGAAGAAGCTCTTGGTACACAAACTCCTGTATCCAATAATAATAATAATAATAATAATAATAATAATAATAATAATAATAAATGAAGACTTGATTCATATCAATTTGTAGTGAGTGTTATAGTATTTCTCGCTATTCTCGTATACCCCCAGTAAACCAAAGAATAATTAGCTGGCCAAACATTATCAATGGTCTCGAAATTATAATTAGCCAAAATTGCCAGACGTACTGGGATTTCTACTGCATCCATTTCATCGGCAACAAAAAACGCGAACGCAATATCTGCCATTGCTAGATGAGGCGAGCAGGCTAGTCAACCAAGAAGTGTCCGACTTCTTGACTCCTCCCCCGACTGCAATCAGCTTGTTTGATGAGCCGAAAGTCATCAAACAAGCCTAATGACAACCTATGAGTCGCAGGATGTTAGTGACATAGAGGTTTCACATTAATAATTAATGGTTAATGTGAATTACTAGTAAATAAAATAAATGTGAAAAAATAGTAAATGTTTTGCAAATCTTAGTGGGAAGCAATTGGGGAGCAAGGAGGGAGTCCATGATCTCAATTTATCAAGTAACGATAAGATCTATTTTTGAATATGGTTTTATTGTTTTTGGATCTGTTGCCAAGGCAACTCATGATAAACTTGATATTGTCCTAGCAAAGGTGCATAAAAGTTCGAATTGCAGTATTTCTGAATTGAGTGGCTTGAACTGCCATAAATTCCCAGCTAGGTTCCTTCTTCAAGAAATTTGTGGATTTTGTAATAAGAATTTAAAAAGACATTTTCTGGGAAGTATGAATGAACAGCCTGGGAAGCTATACAGTGGTGATGAAATGATTATAGATCATCCTTGCTGGCCAGCTAACCCCTTCTAGTTACTCCCTGATCCTGAGATAGATCACTTTATTAACTGTGATTAAGGAAGAAGATATAAGTGGTCAGACTTAGATGTTATCTTAATTAGTCGTGGGAATGCCTCTTGAAGATTTAGACAGATGTACGTTCCAGAAAGCAGAAGGTCTAGATTTGGAATTTATGTTACACAACTTGAATTCTAACAAGGTAATCAAATCACAGATGATTATGATTATGAAGCCATGGCAAGAGATGTGGGAAAATCACAAAAGAGGGAGGCTTTAGCCTACTTTTCAATTCAAGAATCCGTCAAAAATGTAAATATCTATATGACAGGAGAAAGGATCAATGGAATTAAACTAACAACATTAAGACTGGGTCACTGTGGGTTAATCGATGGTTAAACATGGTAGGGAAACGTCCAGATCGGTTATGTGATTTGCATACATGTAATAAATATCAAATCAAATCAAAATTCAAATCAAATTTTTATTTGCATAGCGTATTTTACAGCTGTTGTCACAATACGCTTTACAGACAACCCTGGCCTAAACCCCCACAGGAGCAAGCCTAAGTCAACAGTGGCAAGGAAAAACTCCCTGTGGTAGGTGGGAAGAAACCTTGGAAGGAACCAGGCTCAAGGGGGAAACCCATCCTCCTCTGGTCGGCTCAGGGTGCCGACTGGTGACCAGCATGTCAGCCAGTTTCATAAGATATGTGATGTGGCTCAGATGATGGGTGGGGCCGGGTGGCGGTGATGGGGAACAGCAGGTGGCGCCAGATGTGGGCAGGGTGGAGGCAATGACGAAGGAGGGGCTGGACCAGAGGTGGGGGAGACCAGACGACTCTCGAAGCACTCTCGAGGGTTGGGGCAAGAGTCGGCAGCGTGGGGAAGAGGGTAGAAAGGCAATTAGGGAATTTGCAATATAGCAGACAGTGAGTAAGGTGGCAGTGGTATGTATTGGGGGGACCCCGCCAGGAGTAGAATATGGCTGCATATCTACTAGGACAGGGATGGAGACCCCATGCAGTCATGAGGGGTAGACAACCATACCCGCCTATCAAGAGCCAGCCCATGTAAAGTCGGGTCACAGCTGATTGACAGGTGACAGTAAGGAAAGGATTGCCACCTACAAAGCTCTATGACTACAGGCTTCTCGCACCCTGTCTCCAGACTACAGCTGATTGTAAGCCTGACCATAGAGGTGCGTTTTTAAATAAATATGGAAAATAGAGGAGAATATTATTCAAAGCTGTTTCAGAATTATGAGTTCGTTTAAAAAAAAAACCCTTGCTTGGTCGAAACAAAAAGAATCAGCAACTAATTTAAAGGAAAGCTGTGGATTTTTTGGGAAGCAACTGGACGTATATACGACGAGGGTCTGTTTAGTTTTTTTTTAATCAACCAGCGGAGGGCAGTACAGGCCTCGAAGCGTCGTACCATCGAAAATCGTAAAAGAAGACGAAGAAGAAAGACGTCATTGTGTTTCGTCAACACGCTTGCGCATGAGAACCTTTTACTTGAAAAAGAACGGAGTCTCGAATGGTACGTCAAGTATAATGTTTTCCAAATAATGTTTCATATTTTAGATCAGTGGTAGTATTGTTGCTCGTATTAACGCAAAAGCACACATTCTTGGTGCATACAGATTGCTAGCTTGCTATAGTATTTAGTGAAGTTTGCAGGGATAGCCTTGAAATTACAATGTTTGTTTTCGCTTGTTTTGGCAAGCTCGCTAGTTAGCTAGCAAGCTATACAGTTGGTCTTTATTATGGACCAACAGATCAGTGATCTCGTTCTCCAACAAAACCAAAGCGTGTCCTTTACTGATGTACCATTAATGGCCATTTAGGTTAATTTTGTTAGGAAAGTATTCATGAAGCGATGAGATGCTTTATCAGACATCTGGCTAGCTACAAAAAGTTGCTAATTTAGCCAGCTAGCTAGTGTAGTAGTGTGGCTGATTGTTCCGTGCTCTTTGTTAGCTGGCTATAGCCAAGCTACCTGTCATTTCTTCATTGTTTTTGGATTGCACCAATGTCCTGTACCAGGATTCATACTTTACAAGTTAAGCTAACATAAATGTCCATTTTATCGGTTTTGCTAAAGCTAGCTACCTGGCTAGCCGTACAAATGGACAAATCCGCGCTGTGTTGATCGATGTTTTCGATTTTAGAATTGTAATGAATATACTTTATAGTAACTGGCGTTGCATTAATGCGAGTGATCCGAAAGTTGTGTTTGCAGTTAAGTGTTTTTTATTGTATGGAAATGTTTTATGAGTATACATTTCTTAATATATTTTGATGGTGATTATTTGACTGGTGTTTACCGTACTGTATAACTTTCAGGTTTCGTGGCGGTATATCGGTTCATCGTGAGCGTTTCACCCAAGAAGAGAGTACTTTTATCCAACTCTCACTGGAAATGAAGGGGTAAGTTCCAATATAATGCCTTGCCCCAATTACAGTGGGAAGTGGAAATATCAGTGGCTTGGACTTGGCTGGGGAGCTGACGGTATACAGGCACAGAACATTTTAGAACGTTTTTGCTTACAAACAAAAGATAATTTTAAAGTTCTCATTTTTGTGAACTGTTGTTTTCCAGGCAACAGAAAAGCCCAGATCATGATGGGAATGGTCCTGTTATTGAAGAGGGTAAGATTACTCGGAACTAATAATGCGATTACAACTGCTGAAAGGGAGATCCAAAAAGATGAGCACTATGTGAATAATACTGAACCCCTTCTCATTTGCATTTTGTGTTTGTGTTCCAGGAGCTGTTGCCACTGCTGAAGACCCATCAGCCATTGCTACTATCCAGTCAGCAACTACTTTCTCTTCGGAGCAACCAATCAAATACCTGTTCAAGACTGAGGGAGCTGGGGGGCAGGTACTGTAAAGGAGCTGAACCCTCCCACTACACAGGTAGGAGGGGAGAGGACGCAACTCTTAGTACTAGAGGACCCATTTGGACCATAAGGTTTTAAAGCAATTTTTATTAGGATACCTGCACAGGTGACTTGCCATTGATGGGTATTAATGTCCTGTCTTGAATCTAACCCAATGTGCTGAAATAAAAATATGTATTACCTTTTGGATTTGCTGTCACATGTTAAGCACCCATTAGTAGCCTCTCTGTAAATAGAAGATGTGATTGATAGTGCTTCTCTAATTGGATAGTCATTAGCTGTAGCGATACATGGCAGTTGGTTGTATAAGATTGCCATGAGCACATAACATCTTTTCTCTGATGAAGGCCTTACGCCAATATGTTTGAATCTCGTTGCATCATCTTAATTGAAATGTTGATTTTTGTTCTTTTCTGAATGTAGTAATTGAATGGCTTAGATGATGCTACTCTGTTTTAAACTCAAAGGGTTGAAATTATAGTGCAGTCTATTTTTCTTTTAATTATTTAGATAGAAGATTAGTTTATGAATCCATTTTTAAAACTCTTCCCAGATGTGCTGAATGCAAGGGAATGTCTTGCCTGTGCATTTCTTTGAAGTTTGTATTTGCTTCCAGGCCAAATAAACTACATGGTCAAAAGTATGTGGACACCCCTAATAATTAGTGGTTTCAGCTATTCAGACACACCCAGCGGGTTTATAAAATCAAGCATACAGCCATGCAATCTCCATAGACAAACATTGGCAGTAGAACGGGTTGTACTGAAGAGCTTAGTGACTTTCAACGTGGCACTGTCATAGAATGCCACCTTGCCTACAAGTCAGTTTGTCAAATTTCTGCCCTGCTAGTGCTGCCCCAGTCAACTGTTTGTGCTGTTATTGTGAAGAGGAAACATCTCTGAGCAACAACAGCGCAGCCGCAAGGCGGTAGGCCGCACAAGCTCACAGAATGGGACCGCTGAGTACTGAAGCGTGTAAAAATAGTTTTTCTTGGTTACATTCTCTACCGGGTTCCAGACTGCCTCTGGAAGCAGCGTCAGCACAAGAACTGTTCGTTAGGAGCTTCATGAAATGGGTTTCTATGGCCGAGCAGCCACACACAAGCCTAAAGTCACCATGTAGAATGCCAAGCGTCGGCTGAAGTGGTGTAAAGCACACCGCTTATTGGACTCTGGAGCAGTGGAAACGTGTTCTCTGGAGTGATGGATCACACTTCATAATCTGGCAGTTTGACTGACGAATCTGGGTTTGGGGAATGCCAGGACAATGCTGCCTGCCCGAATGCATAGTACCAACAGTATGGCGGCAGTGTAGTATAATGGCTAAGGAGTTGGTCTTGTAACCTAAAGATCGCAGGTTCGATTCCCCGGTAGGACACTGCCATTGTACCCTTGAGCAAGGTACTTAACCGGCATTGCTTAAGTATATATCCAACTGTATAATTGGATACAATGTAAGTCATTCTGGATAAGATAAGATGATGATAATAATAATTAAATTTAGTGGAGGAGGAATAATGGTCTGGGGCTTTTTATCATGGTTTGGGCTAGGCCCCCTAGTTCCAGTGATGGGAAATCTTAATGCCACAGCATACAATGACATTCTAGAGAACTGTGCTTCCAAATTTGTAGCAACAGTTTGGGAAAGTCTCCAAATTAATGCGCATGGCTTTGGAATGAGATTTTCAACAAGCACACATCAGTGTGTTGTTCGGGTGTCCACATACTTTTGGCCATGTAGTGTATCTTAGAAGTTGTCTCATTACTCCACCTACTGGACAGTCTGCACCTGACTCCCGTGGTTTAGCATTTTTAGTTGTGATATCCTTCGTAATGGAATACATAGGCTAAAAGTATGTCAGGATAATATCTGAATTTTCATGTAGGTGTCTTTAAGTCTCTGATTCTGGGCATCAGCGGAGTTCCCAATTTGGAGCACTTTGTACTGCATATAATGGGGCTGTGATAATTTGTAAGGGGAAAAAACACATCACACTGACCATATTTTAACCAAAGGGCAGTTTTATTTTGCACACTTAGACATATTTCTGTGTCGCACAAGCGTTTGGCTTCAGAATCCAATAACAACCCTGGATGTTGTCTTAACACAACCTTAACAAAAGTCTTCTTCCCATCATTGTGAATAAGGCTCCCAAATGCTTGCCAGTTGAGTCGCTGCAACAAAGTTGCTGTTGAACTTGTATCGTCAGAGTCGCCATTTTGAATGTCAGATGTCTGTCACATGCCTCAACTTGATCCCTGGTGCCTGTTGAACTGCGTTTTTTAGTCAGTTCTTTGAAGGGTAGCAGTGCAGTATAACGGTTAAAAAACTGGGCTTGCAACTCAGGTTCGCTTCCCAGGTTGGGGCACTGCCACTTTATCTTTGAGGAAGGAACTTAATCTGAATAAATGGATTGTGTGTAGCACAAATTTGTCAGAATTTTTTTGGATTTGGGAATCTGCTAAATTCTCATTATAAAGTGGTTCATTGTGACTCCCCGGAAGCCAGCCATGCAGCTGTTTTATAATAGGACGCAGTGCTGATTCTCAGGGGGACGCTGTCTCCTTCAGGTGACGTACCGGGTGATCCAGGTGTCAGACGGACAGCTGGAGGGCCAGGCAGACGGAGCCACAGCCGTCAGCGTGGTGACGGGATTCCCCGCGTCCACACAACCCGTCACCCAGGTAACCCCCTTAACCCTAAAACTTGCGTTCGGCGAAAGCAGAAGGAGCGCTGCTTTAAGCCTGGCGCGTGAGGCTGCCCCTTACGGTCGCCGCGGTGACGGCTCGGTCACGTTGTGGCTCCTCTTTGTTTCAGGCTGTGTTTTCCCAGTCTGATGGCCTGGAGGGAGATGGCTCTGAGACTCACTACACCTACTACCCTGCCACCATATCGGATGCCGCGCCTGGCGCCATGGTTACCAGCGTACAGGCCCCTGACACCCTGCTCAGTCAAAACACACCCACAGGTGAGGAGTGTGCATCTGAAAGAACTGTGTGAATGAATCGGGTGCTTGGTTTGGTCCAGTTGGACAGCACATGCTCAGTCTATTTACAGTTCAGGCACAAGGTTGCAACGTTTATTATGCTAATATCTTACTTGGAACCATGCAGGAAAACATACGATATATCTTACTTCCCAAAATTCAATCCATAAGACACTTCAGAGATATTAGAATACAAAAAAAAAAATAATTTCATGACTACAAAGGAAAAATTTCATGTGTGCAAAGAAAAAAATCTTCAAACAATACTAATTTTTTTCTGTAGCACCTGTATATGAATGAATGAATGAATGAATGAATGAATGATTGCATTTATATAGAACTTTTCCGAACGCTCAAAGTGCTTTATAGTGATGAAGGGGAACTCCCCTCACCCACCACCACCAATGTGTAGCACCCACCTGGGTGATGCACGGCAGACATTTTGTGCCTGAACACTCACCATACATTAGCGAAGGTGGAGAGGGAGAGAACTTTTTTTTTTTTTTTGCCAATTAAATGGGTAAAAATATGTGCATACTGATTAGTGACAATTATCTAGGAATCATTTTTGCATGCATATATCAGATCATAAACATCCAAAAATATATTGTTTGCAGTAGAGTGGGTATGAGGTGCATATGATATTGCCTCAAGTTTAGTTTTCAATTTGTGTTATCGCTGGCAGTCAGTGTCATCTGTCTTTAGTCACCATAGCGACAGCCTTCTTCCTGTTCTTCTGTGCTGTACAGGGCAGTTGTACGTGATGATGTCTCCTCAGGATGTTCTGGCCGGATCCAGTCAGAGGTCCATTGCTCCCGGCACACAGACTTACAGCACGTAATGTACTCCTCCAGTGTCTGGGCTGAATGGAGATTAGGTGGAGGGTCCGTGAAACATGGCTGCTGCTGCTGCTGCTGCTGCCTTGGGGAAATAGGCTGTTCATTTGATCAGTTACAAGCAGTTTCAAGGTGGGATAATGTAAATAGCACAGGATGGGAATCTTTGTGCTAGAAGATGGCACTTGGGGGCATACATCTTTCAACACTATGCAATTGTGAAGATATGCCAGGTTCACATGTGGGATAATTACCAAATGTTAACCATTTCTTCCATGCCCCATTACTAACTTGTTTTACATGAGGAGATTCACATTATGTGCACATTTTCATGACTGTACCTCAAACGAGTCCTGAGATATGCCTGTTCAGATTCAAGCCACTGTTAAGCTGGTTATGACACCACCGCATAGGCCAGTGAACACTATATTTGTTCAGTGACCGGAAACAAGCTCTTCAACAGCACCACCCATTTTGTTTGATTGGGCTAAAAATGTCACAAGGCCAATGAGCACACTTCTTCAGTGGTCAGAAGTGGGCTCTGCAGAATCCCCGTTTGCTTTATTTGGCCAATTATGTAGGGTTTGCCTCTTTTGCCTGCTGGTAGGCACATAAAGTTCCGTGGTCCTTTGTGAATCTGTTTGCAGGTTATATGCCTTTTGTGAGAAGCCACGTCCACTGCCGCAGCCCGCTATGGGCAATCGGTGTAAAGCTGTAAGATGTATATTTGCTATGAAAACTAACTTCGCCTAACTTTGTAAGGTCAATACGGAGATGGCCTGCAATTGGTCTAAAATATCAGATGGGTGGCTACAGTGGCTGCATCCCATCTCCTTGTCTGAGCAGGCCAACGTACCTATTTCCCTTTGTTTTGTTTTTTTTTGCGCAAAATGAACTAATGCAACTTTTAAATAATCTATGTCCATCTGTCGAAGTTTCTGCTCCTTTACCACTGCCATTGTTTTATGTGCTTGATGCAGCAAATGTAAAAAAAATTTATTTAGCCTATGAAATGCAAAATATACAAACATATGTAGCATTTAAAGCTAAGCCATAGAATGTTTTTACACATTAATTCAAATCAAGCACACTATATATGAATATATAAAGGAAGCGCTGGAAAATGAAATGGTGTGGGAAACGTTGTCACTGCTGTGTTTCCCGTGGCTATCACAACCGTAGAATAATGTGGGCTTCACACTGCCGTGGCGGGTCACTAAATGGACGCTGCAGTGAGCACACACATTAGTATGCAGTGCCGTGTTTGGCTGCAGTTTGATTTCGGCTGAGTTCGACTTTGTACGCGCCTAGCTTAAAAGTTAACCAGAGAAAGTAGTTTCCTTCAACAAGCAAAGTAGCAAAAGCAAAAATTATATGAACTGTATTTATTGTGGATGATTTTCAATACGTACAGTAGAGTAATAATTTAGCCTATACTAATTTTGTGCTCCAGAAATGGGAAAACAAATAATCGTCACACAAAATATTCTTAAAAGAAGACCAGAGGAAATTTTCAAAGGTGCCGAGATGACATATAAATAAATTAATATAAAACGTTAATTAAAAAAACATTTTTGGAAGATTTTCATGGAGAATGTAGAAATTCAATCCTGCTCATGTTAAGGAAGTCTTGGATGTTTTTGTACTAAAGATATACAGAGTTCTTTGATGGCATTTGGTGGATCGTGCCATGTAATTGTATCTAAAGCTTTTAATAACACACCACCAGAATGATTCATGATGAAACTGAAATGTGTAGGAGTTACAGAACTGGAATTGGATAGGATTTTATTTAGAATTAAAATGCATACTTCATGTGTACAAAAGATGGCATGTATGTGTATATATGACATGTTATGTGATATATTTGAGGCGAAAGGATAGAAAATTAAAGTGGTACTGACTGTCATTGCATGTACACATTGGTTGCTTTGGTTTTCGTAGTAAATCGGATACCCCACGGACCTCTCGAGATGACAAAAGGCGGGCCCAGCACAATGAAGGTGAGGAAGTGTCCATGTACAGTGGATTGCAAAAGTATTCACCCCCTCTGAAGTTTTACACTTTACTGTGCCACAGAAAGATTTCAAAACACATGTATTTGGGATTTATTTAAGATGTATTCAAAGTCCTCTATTGTACCACAGTTGAATGAAGTTCTACAGATGTGTCATTTTATTTATAAGATTCGTAGGCACTACACTTGGATGACATTCCTAAGTCAATAACATATTTAACACTATGCTTGAGTATTCTAGAATCCATCCTGAACCCAAACCCTGTTGAAGTACATTGAAAACAACTGATGCATTGGTTGATATACCACCCCCCTCCACACCCCCATAAATAACCCGTTATTGGTGTACCACAGTTGAACGCAGGCGGCGAGACAAGATAAATAACTGGATCGTCCAGCTGTCCAAGACCATTCCGGACTGCACCATGGACTCCACCAAGACGGGGCAGGTGGGGGGAAGTCACAATACATTACAATCTGTATGTATATATGTGTGTCTGTCCCCTTAATACTGTTGGTTTGGACCATGGTGCATTTGCGTAGAGTATTTCCCCATCATCAATGTGCCTGTCTGCTAACCATTTTGCTTGTCCCTTGCGATATCCCTTGCGATATCTTCGCCTCATACTTGTTCTTCGGGACCAGGGGGTTGGCGTAGATCGTTTGCTCACCAGCCTCAAAGCTGGCCATAGTTGAGTGCAGGCCACCTATGTGCTACTGCACAAAAATGTTGTGTCTGTTGAGCGAAATGACATGGGACACGGGGTGGGGAAAGGCCTCTGGATGAGCAGAGTGTGGGACCCAGCCTGACTGTGTGCAGGACTGAAATGAGGGCAGGGGTGCTCAGGTTTGGGGGGAACGGGCTCTGGATGTGTGGGACTCGGCCTGGCTGTGTACGGGACTGGCGTGCTCGGGTTCGGGGGGGGGCGGGGGGGGGGGGGGGGGGGGGCCTCTGGATGTGTGGGACCCGGCCTGACTGTGTGCGGGCTGTGTGTCGCAGAGCAAAGGGGGCATCCTGTCCAAGGCCTGCGACTACATCCAGGAGCTGCGGCAGAGCAACGGCAGGCTGGTGGACGAGCTCAACACGCTGGAGAGGCTAAGGATGGACAACCAGCTGCTGCGACAAGAGGTAGCTGCTGCAGCACAGTGCCCCCCACACGCAGCACAATGCTCCCACACACCAAGCATCATTACTTCAGCTTCAAAATAGGCAAGATTCCTGCATGTTAGGAAATGTAATGTAATTCAGTATTGAGTAAATATATAATTGAAAAATTGCAACATTTTACCGTGTGTACAGATATAGAAATTGTTCCTCCTTTAAGCTATATTCAATGTATTGTACTGCCGTGATACATATTTAGAAAATTAATTTACAGTTTTTTTCCATTTTCATTAGGGTGGCATCAGTTGATTTTTCAAAGCAGGTGTTTTTACCCTGAAAAGAAGTGGAGAACATGTGTTATTAGTCTCAGTAAATTAAAAACCCCACAGCAGACCCATCAATGATCAAGTTTAACGTTAACCACATGCAAGTGCTATGTAAAGCTTGGTAAATACTTAATGGTGAAATTTCACTTCTCATTCAAAACACACTCCCTCTCTCTCACTCTCATTCAGGTAGAGGACTGGAAATCCAAGAACCAGATTCTGAGGAACCAGCTACGACAGCATGGCATTGTGGGAGTGGCGAGTACAGACTCGCAGTGAGGGCATTAGTGAAGCAGGAAGTGGAGGGAAAGAGAGAGAGAAGGATGGTGCTGAGACAGTGGCAAGCATCGGCTCGTCAGAATGGACGATGAGTTCCAGAAAGGGATCCTCCGGCCAGTGGCAGTACTGGATCCGCCATGTAGATTATAATATACTCAATATTTTTTTATGTGTTACTCGAGACGCCACTTTGCTTCAATAGGTATGAAACAACTTTAGCAAATGTATGCCCTTTTTAGGTCCTGAGAAGACTCACAAAACTGAAGTAAAATTATTTTATTTTTTTTCCTGTGTGTATTTAATTTTTTCCTTTCTCATACCGTTCATGAACATTGTAAACTTTTTGGTACTGCCTGACCTTTTCTAAAGATGTTCACTCCAGGACCTGTGTTGTCAGTGTGGTCTTTGTCGGTTTTTATCAGTCGAATAGGGTGGGTGGGGTGGGGTGGGGGGGGGGTTCTGTCCAATCATTTCTCTTTGCGTTGGCTAGAGATGATTCTCAATCTTCTTTGAGCCCTAGTTTTAGTGGAGCCAGTGAAAAGGTAAAGCATGACTCCTCTTCCAGCCAATGAATAAATACAAGTTAAAAGCCATGATTAGTGCCTGAGAGATCCCCGGGCAGGCCAGAGGTCCTCCTGTATATGAAGAGACTGTTTAAGGCAGGCATGATGGACTTTGAGGGCCATGAGATGTGCAGAAACTATGATAACTAGACTTACACCTATTGTCCCTAAATGCTATTGAGGTCTCTGCAGGTGAATTTAGTGGTCCGTCTAAGCTACAGAAATATTGAGTGCCATGCTATTTATGTGGCATTTCTCATGTTTTCTGTTGCTTTTTTAATGTTCTGGGTTCCATTTTTTATGTACTGCACCCACAGCAAAGCTAAATAAATGTATGTGCCAGTCCTTGGTTAATATGGGGGTTCCCATAGTTTTGTTGGTGTTGTATGTATTTTTTTTGTCCCCCCACTCCCCCCCCCTTGTGCTTGTCTACCAATTCATGTTTCAGCACATGAACCCTTCATTGGTTTTGGACAATAAACAAAGGTCATTCTATTAAAAATAATATTTATAATTACTGTATCCATTTACTTAGTCTAAATACGCCTGTGTTTTGTATGCATTGTCATTTTTTTGTAGAGCAGTGATTTATTTACATTATTTACAGCTATATTATTGTATAGCTATATTTATTGTACTGATTCAATTATTTTGACAAATGTTTCTTCAGAAATCAAATCAGAGTACAAGTGATTGATTCTTCATAATCCAGGGCATCATTCCAAACGTCCTTTCAAAATTATCCTTTAAACCTTCATGTTTGGTAGTCTGAAATGCTAATCCCTAAGAGTTCAAGGTACTTCCAAAGTTGTCACAGTGAGGTTGCTTAACTCTCTCAATATCACCTGTTTATGAAGTGGAAATCGACGGTAGCGTCCTGACTAACGGGGCACCCCAGAAGCCACCACGAACAGTCCACAAATCGACAGAGCTTGAACTGACTGCCTCCTTCAGAGCTGGAGGCAGTACTGTGGCTTGCTCACTTGCAGGACTCCTACATAGGCTACTCTAAACCACAGGAGAGCGAAGAATAACTACCATCCCAACAAGGATAGAGAAACAATTTACTAAGTACTACTACTATTATTATCATCAACATCATCAAGCAGGTAAGCATTCAAATACGGCAAAATCAGGTCTGTGTTCGTTCAGACTATTGAAGTCCAACAATTTCCACCGTATTTTATTCAAACTTCAATTAGACTGTTAAAACACTGTGTGACTTCCTAAAGAATTTTTTTTTTAAAAACGCAGTCATTGGTCTCGTGTTTTTTTTTTTTTTTCGCTTAAAAAAAAAAAAAAAGCCTTTCATGGATTAAACACTTTTGGTAGCCCTTCTGAGATGGTTATATACATCCCAAAGAGTGTCTGTACCAAATTTGGAACTTTTTTTGTCTAACTCAACATTACATTACATGTATTTAGCAGACGCCTTTATCCAAAGCGACCTACAATATGTGCATAAACATACTCAACAATCCAGCAGGCGTCAATAATAGAGTACGTGGGATCTTTTTCACCAAAAATGGAAAAGAGGAAGCAAATTACTGCATTAGAGCTGACCTCAAAGATCCAACCAATCGACAGGACTGAAATGGGTTGTTTCTTCTGCAATTCCAGTTACGTTCACTCAGCCTCCATCTGTTCGAGCTCAGATAAATAATGTTTACCATAAGTAGGTAGAACTCTCTTCTGGTTTACAGTCGGACATACATTTTCATTTTTAAATAACTTTGCTTACCTTAAGCATGGAACAACATAGGCAGAGCAATATGTAACCGGTCAGGTCTTTGAAGCACCGTTCATTGAAATCAGGAAGCATTATACATGATAGATAGATAGATAGATTACCCGGGCATTCTAAACAGAGGAGTCATCTGTAGCATTCAATCAGGGAGAAGCGGATTGGTCTCGAGTCTCGACAACACGACCGGTGGAAAGAGCACCTGGGTTGCATTAAGTAGGCTAATCAGCCCACGTGCTTAAAGGTGTGTTCCTTTCCACAGTTCGCGGCTGAGACCGGGAGTGTACATTGAGAGAGCGAGTTTCTTTTGAAGTTTTGTATGTCCGGGCACACAGAAAGAAAAGAAACCGCTGTCGCTCAATTTTGCTTTATTTTGTCTTCATTGTTTTGGTTTATTGTTTCGCCCAGAACCCGTGAGGCGGAAGTCGGAAAGTGTTTGATTTTGTGTAGGTGTGGGTGCGCGCTCACTCTCTTTCCATGCAGCAAAGGTGCACACCTGGAACTTCCGCGTCTACCTCCCTGGGGTGTCGCGCACGTCAAACTTTTGTAAATGTGTGAAATATCCTTCCTTCATCACACTAAAAACTGTTGGGGTCCATCGAAAAAGTAAACAATAAAAAAATGTTTATAGAAAGACTACAGTGAGCTATTTCCTCAATATTGTTCTCTGTGGGTCAGGTAACCAAATTATGTTTCTACTTGATGTGACATTCAACATTTTATCAGTTTGTGATAATGTTCTGTGCCGTTCTGACATGGCGTGGGCTATATTTACAGTGTGGTTAAGTACAAGGGGCTTTTCAAAATAAATGGTAGCCTAATATTTCAAAAACGGATAACACAAATTATTTTGTAGCGCAAGCCAGCAAAAAACAACATTCCGGCAATAAAATTATTGCTAGTCTCCAGAACAGAAATGGAACCGTGTATGGCAGTGTACAGCACAGACGAATGGTAATGTTTTGTACGTTTTAAACAATATGCATCCTGGGTGTGCTGAATGAACTCACTCCCATACAAAACCGTCTCAACAATTGTATACAAATAATATTCATACAGTACCAAGCAACACATACGTAGCCCAATCGAAATATTATTGAGCAATGTCGGCAATTTAGCGATTCCCTACTGAGTGAGGCCAAAATGTGTTAGCCTGATATTTCTGGTTATCTACAAATTGTGTTTTAACGGCACAAGCCAGCACACGATTGATTGATTACTGTGACCTTTGGTGCCTATTCGAGAGCGTTGTTGTACATTTAGTTCATGAAATCATATTTCAGTACATGGAGATCTAGAAAATAAGTAGGACTATGTCATGTTCAGTATTGCAAATTGCGTATTAGCCTATTGTAGGCTATGATGCATGCTTTTCAAACTTAAAAATAGGTCTATAGCCTATTAATGCTGATTTTTTGTATGGATAGATTACATTTTACTTCATTTATTGACTTGTTTATTTGTCGAGCGGTTTATTTGCATTTAGCGTGGAAAGCTACATTTGAAATGGTTAAATGCCAGTGACGGCTTTGGAAATCCTGATGAGAATATAGCCTTATTAAGATGTATTGAATTGAATATATTTTATTTCGAACATGTAACAAATAAGTAAGAAAACAAACACACAAAAAAGAATAACCAATACAATTAACAGTAAACATGTAAAGCAAATTCTCCATAAACAAAATAAATATTACATGTCCGAATGTAATATTTTTTCTATAACTTAAATGATGAACTTCATGTTTATCATATTGTTACGTCCCAGTCTAGGGTTGAGCCGTAACATAAAGTGGATGGAGTCCCTTCTCCCGTCCTCAGACAACCAGACCACAACCAGATTTTTCAACAAAAATCTTACAATTTATTAAGGAAGCAAAAATAAAAACAAACTTCAGGAGTGGGCTAGGCCAAAATAATGAACAAAACACATCCACCTCAACATAGGAAACTAAATACCCTAATAAAACAAAAACTCCAAAGGAGAACAAAAGAACAAAGAATCTTACCTTCCTCCCTTACTAACTTTAAACAAGAGAAAAGGGTATAGGCTATTAAACAAAATGGCACCCACTCCCTAGCTTCCTGGAAAGAATATCTGAAATCTTTTTACTGCTTTAATAATTCAGGTTTCCACACAACACCAAGATAGGGCCACAACAGGCCAAAGTAGTTTTTTCAGTTGTTAGAGATGACTGCTCTAGGGATAGTCTGATGGCAGGAGAAAGGAGTCCAACCACCCACATCTCAGCTCCCAGGTATTTATGCTTGTCCCGCCTTCTCCCACACCTGCAACTTGTTACCTCAATCACTGTTGTAGTGGACGGAGCAGCCTGTCAGGAGGAGCGGAACAAAGGCGAAACGAGAGAGAGAGAGAGACCAAACAGACACATACATATCAGAAGGGGACAATTGGACCGATTGATAATAAATACGTCCTTGGACGTAACAATATATACATAAATAATTACCTTCAAGTTCACCATATACAACTTAAATATTTACCTTAGTTTTTATGAAATATAACTTAAGTAATTACCTTAATGTTTATCAAATTTACACATACATAATCATCGTGCAGGTGCTCATCCAGCATGTCTCAACAATCACATAAAGAAAACAACAACATCATCAACAACGAGCCTCTCAGTCCTGAGAGATACAAGGCCCCTTCTTCATTCCACATCCTTGTACCTCTCAAAAATAATTTTTTGTACATCTTCTTGAGCTGGTTTATATATATACTTTGCTTCAGTTCAACATCTAGACCATTCCACAAATTCACCCCACAAATTGAAATACACATACTCTTCAGAGTAGTACGAACACAATGTTTTTTAGATTAAGCTTTCCTCTTAAGTCATAACCCCCCTCTCTGTCTGAGAACATTTTTGTATGTTGCCAGGAAGTAAATTGTTTCTTGCTTTGTACATTATTTGTGTAGTCTTAAATTCTATCAGATCCATGAACTTCAAAGCATGTGTCTTTATAAACAGCATGTTAGTGTGCTCACAAAATCCTGCATTGTTTATTATCCTCATGGCTCTTTTTGTAGTATGCATAATGAGTGTATGGTGCTTTTGTGCATGTTACCCCATACCTCCACACAGTAATTCAGATATGGTAATACAAGTGAACAATACAGAGTGTATAACGCTTTATGATCCAATCTGTGCCTAGTTTTTCCCAGAACTGCAATGCTCCTCGCCAACTTTGCGTGTACATATTTTATGTGAGGTTTCCAGCAAATTTTGTGGTCTAATATCACACCCAGAAATTTATTTTCATATACTCTTTCAATATTAACATTGTCTATCATCACTTGTACATGAGTGTTTATTTTACAATTTCCAAACAGCATAAGCTTGGTTTTGTTCAAATTTAATAATTTGTTGATGTCAAACCACCACAACCATTTTAATTTACTCACTTCAGTCGTAACCACCTCCAAAAGCTGCTGCAAATTCTCCCCAGAACAAAAAATATTAGTGTCGTCTGCAAATAAAACAAATTTCAGTATCTTTGATACCCTACATGTGACATTTATATACAAAATGAACAGTTTTAGGCCTAATATTGACCCTTGTGGGACTACACAAGTAATATCCATACATGTTGATTTATACTCACCTATCTTTGCAAATTGCTGCCGGTTTCCTATATAGCTTTTCAACCAATTCAGCACAACCCCTCTAATACCATACCTTTCCATTTTGTTGAGTAATATGTCATGATCAATAGTATCAAATGCTTTTTTTTAGATCTATACATACTCCCACTGCATACTTCTTTTTGTCTATACAATTAGTTATTTCTTCTATTAACTCAAAGATGTTGATCTGTTTGTTCTAAATCCATACTGACTGTCAGTCAACAATTCATGCTTTTCAATAAAGTTGTCTAACCTCTAAATGAGGAGTTTTTCCAACACCTTAGAGAACTGGGAAAGTAAAGACACATGCCTGTAATTAGTAAAGTGATGTCCATCCTCAGCTATATATAATGGGACAACTTCATCAATTTTCATTTTACATGGAAATGTACCTGTTTGGAAGGACAGGTTACAAATGTAGGTTAGTGGTTTTACAATACCATCAATGACGTTCTTGACTATTGTCATATCAATTTCATACCAGTCAGTAGACGTTTTATTCTTGCACTTACTAACAATATCTATAATTTCCTTTTCTTCCACTGCTCTAAGAAAAATTGAGCTTGGATTTGTGTCCCCATAATCATCAACACCAAAAAATTATTAAACCCATTAACGACATCATTCATATTATTCATGGTCTTATCATTGTAAATAAAGTACTGCAGGTAACTTGAGTTTCTTGATCCATTTCTAATAACACATTCCATATGCCCTTAATGCTGTTTTTGTTATCCTCCAATATTTTATTATAATAATCCTTCTTACATATCCTCATAATAGTAGTTAACTTATTTTTATATTTTTTATATTTATTTTCTGTATCTATGGTTCTATACTTTATGAATTGTCTATATAGGGTTTTTTTTGCAGGCATTTTGTAACCCCTTTGCGATCCACGGACTATCTGTATAGTTTTGTTTTCTGCTGTATTTTTTTTTATTAATGTAGGCCTATGCCACTACATTAAAGTGCATTTTAACAGCTGAGTGAATATCGTGATTTTCTCCGTATAGAGGGCATTACATTACATTACATTGATTCGGGCAATGATTCATTTTTTTTGTTTAGAAATGCCGCAATTTGTCCAAAGTCAGACTTGTTTGACCACTTATTTTCGCCAAGATAACGATAACAAATTAAAGCCGCAAGCGGCGTTGGAAGGGGTCCAAGCATTGGCAGCATCGCGCCCCCTGTGGAGCGATTTTAAAATGGCTTTGTCCTCATGGTTATACGCCTTCACCCAACATATCTACTGAATATCATGATGATCGTATGAAATATTGATGACTTATGGCCAATTTTGGGCTAAGAGACGCTGTCGGATGACTTAGTTACGTCGCCATGGATGTGTCCTGGCCGCTTTCCGTCAAGGCCTTTACTATGTCGTAACACTTAGATGGCATGTCATAACACTTAGATGGTCCGGTGTGCATGCACAGCTGCAGTGTTTCTGCGCCGCAACTAAAAAAGGCGTCACACTAGTGTTGTCAAGATACCGAAATTTTGACTTTGATACTGATACCAGGTTTAGTATTACGATACTCAATACTGAAATGATACTTAAAACTTAAACGGTGCTAATTCGATACTCGGTACCTAACGATACTGAAATTACCTTAATAGATCAGAAACGTAATGTCCACAAGGGTTGACCTCATTTTCAAATTCATGGTTTATTAACAACCTGGTTCATTAACAACCTGTAAGTTGAAGTCTCTTCAACATATTAATATGCATAGGCCTATAGTGTTACAACACTGAACAATAGAAAAACATGTTAAACAGATGTAAAGTAAATAATCTTTAAAACAGGTCTTTCACCTTTAAATAGATTTAAAAACAGCATATTGTAATAACAATACAGCATCTATCTATAATAAAATATTTCCAAATTGGAACACCTATTGCTACTGAAGTGAACTGAGTCAAAGCTTGCGCTGTATCAGGGAAGTGAATGCACAAGCGCATGTCACCTCACTTGGCAGCCTTAGTTGCTACTGCCATCTAGCGAAGATTCTGACAAACTACACTTTTCATCCTCTAAATCAGTAATGCGGGAGACACATTTCCCTGGCTTTTACATTTGACGCAGAACTACCGAACGTCGGAAAATTCAAATACGAAACCGTTTTTTTTTTTTTTTTTTTAAGTACCGTGAAAGTGCTGAAGTTTTGGTATACCGTGCAACACTACCTCAGACACATATTCCATTCCATTGCTCAGTTTAGCAGAGAATGCACATTTCAGAGCGCCACAGAGACAGATAGAATAATAACACATGAATGCACATTTCAAATAATAAATACGACATTGAGAAAAAACGGAAGAAAGACTGAATATCAACTCGCGAATTGCGTGCTGCTGGCAAAGAAGCCTACCGTTTTATTTATTTAGACATTGGCAGATGAGAAGAGTTTTAGTAACGCTGACCTATAAAACGCTATTCCAAAAGCAAAATCAGACATGTTATACATCGTTAGAAAGCTTATAATCTCACCTACTGAATAAATGAACTGTCAATCAAGCCAAATTGGACTAAGAAGAACGACAACGCCGTACGCAACAGGTGTGGTATTACGCACAGCTATTTTTGAAAAAATCCGACATTTCACAAACGGATTATCCAAGACAATATATGGCCACTCATTCGCAAAAGGGACATCTCTACGCGTAAAACCAATGGTAAGATTGTATATATGTTCAACGTTTAGTCCCAGATATTGTCCTATCCTATCCGCTTCTGTTTTGCGTCAGAAAACGATGTCAGATAGGTCTATCAGCAAAGAAATGGCTTAGCTCTGCCCCGAAGTCATCAATAATAATAGTACTCTCCAAGAAATTATGAAAATCGTTGACAGCGTTTCGTTAAGTGCATCGTCTTTAATGCTACGCCACAGTGTATGCGATAAGAAAACATTCTGTTACGCTGAACTATAAAACACCGTTCCAAATGCAAAATCAGACATGTTATACATCGTTAGAAAGCTTATACTCTCACCTACTGAATAAATGAACTGTCATTCAAGGCAAATTGTACTAAAAACCGCGACAACGCCGTAAGCAACAGGAATCACAAACGGATTGTCCAAGACAATATATGACCACTCAGTCGCAACAGGGACATCTCTACGCGTGAAACCAGTGGTAAGATTGTATAATTATTCAAAGTTTAGTCCCAGATATTGAATGTAGACATGGTATAATTAAAGAAAAATTGTCTCGTTTATGTCGTTATTCAGTGAGCAGCGTTGTCACTGCTGTATTGGCATATTTTAGGGCTAATGTCGGGTTTATCTTGTTGCTAGGAAATATAACATTACATTACATTACAGACATTTGGCTGGCGCTCTTATCCAGAGCGACGTACAACAAAGTGTATAACCATAGCCAGGAACAAGTGTGTCGAAAACCCTAGAGGGCAGTAGCCTACAGTTCCAAGTGCAGGGAACAACCGCATAGTTCAACTTGGACCCAGTTGGTTAAACTGATTAACGCTAACACAAACAAGAACAGCAACAACGCAGTCTATGAGAACATTCAAGCAATAGTTAAGACGAGTTAAGACTAAGTCACCTACGGAACAACTACCTAGTTACAACCCTAAACTTACAGTCAATTTAGAGATTAAATTGAGAATACGATTTCTCAGCACAATGACGGATTTAAAGACTAAACGAACTCACCCTATATTGTCTTCAAATGGACCGTATTATTTATTTAGACATTGGGAGACTACAGCGTAAAATGCGTATTTTGTTTATATTCAATATTAGTAATTGCAGCGAGAAACCGCAGCTGTAGGTCGTTATGTTATGGTAGCAACGGAACGAAGCGGACTATATATGTATTAGGCTACCGTCATTGTTTCATTATACCAGCGTGTTTTCGTGCGTTTGCACAGAAACTCAGAACCTATAAATAAAATGGTTTAGCTGTTTCTCAGCATAATGACGGATTTAAAGAGTAAACGAACTCACCCGTTTTTGTCTTCAAATGGATCCATGTCAAAGAAAAGTAATGATTCATCCTCTCAAAGCTTTACCGTAGCGTATTATTTATTTAGACATTAGTAGAGTACAGCATAAATTGCGTTTTTTGTGAATATTCAATGTTAGAAATTGCAGCGAGAACTGCAGCTGTAGACATAAGATAGTCTGTTATGTTATGGTAGCAACGGAACGAAGCGGACTATATATGTATTACCGTCATTGTTTTATTATACCAGCGTGTTTTCGCGCGTTTGCACAGAAACTCAAAAACTACCAATAAAATGGTTTAGCTTTTTCTCACCATAATGACAGATTTAAAGACTTAACGAACTCACCCGATACTGTCTTCAAATGGATCCATGCCAAAGAAAAGAAATTATTCATCCTCTCAGAAAGGTTTTACTGAAAAACTTTGGGTAGCCTATCCTAGCATGCACGCTAGGTGGCAGTGTCAGACCGTCTAGTCACTGCTAAAAACTTGCGTCGCCATGGTTGTCGCTTGCCGTAAAGAAGTTTACTCGATGTCGTAAACGTTTAGATTTGGAGCTCCAGCCTTTTCCGCACCCCACCTAATGAAAAAGGCCAAATGGTGTGCAAACCATATGGCGGACATAGGTGCTCCCAATAGGAAAGTTGTAGAGCACATTCAGATGCATCAGTCGATGAAGTTTTGTGTTGATCTGACTTATGGTGTGGGAGTTATGGCCTTTTAAAGTATGACCCTCTTGTTATAGCGCCACCATCTGGCCAACATAGGTGATTTTTAGTGTCTGAGTAGTGGGGGGCCATAGGAACCCACCTGCCAAATTTGGTTGCTCTAGGACTTATGGTTGCTGAGCCTCAGACATTTTAGCGGAGAAAACTGCCACGCCCCAACTAAAAAGTCTAAATGGCGGGCAAACAATATGGCGGACAAAGATGAGGCCAATGGCAAAGTTGTAGATCACGTTGAGATGCATAGGTCGATGAAGTTTTGTGTTGATCTAACTTATGGTGTGGGAGTTATGGCCTTGTACGCGTTACCCTTTGTTATAGCGCCACCATCTGGCCTATATAGGTGACTTTTAGTGCCTGAGTAGTGGGGGGCCATAGGAACCCACCTGCCAAATTTGGTTGCTCCAGGACTTATGGTTGCTGAGCCTCAGACACTTTTAGCGGAGAAAAATAAGAATAATAATAATAATTAAAGCCGCAAGCGGCGTTGGGAGGGGTCCAAGCATTGGCACCATCGCGCCCCCTATGGAGCGATTTTAAAAAGGCTGTGTCCTCATGGTCATACGCCTTCACCCAACATATGTACTGAATATTGCGATGATCGTATAAAAAATAGATGACTTATGGCCAATTGTGTGCTAAGAGACGCTGGCTGATGACTTAGTTGCGTCGCCATGGATGTGTCCTGACAGCTTCCCGTCAAGGCCTTGACTATGTCGTAACATTTAGATGGCATGTCGTAACACTTAGATGGCCGAGCGTGTATGTACAGCTGCAGCGCTTCCCTGCCGCAACTAAAAAAAGCGCCACACTAGTGTTGTCACAATACCAAAATTTTGACTTTGATACCGATACCAGGTTTAGTATCACGATACTCGATACTGATAAAATACTCGGTACCTAACGATACTGAAATTACCTTAATAGATCAGGAAAGTAATGTCCACAAGGGCTGAGCTCATTTTCAAATTCATGGTTTATGAACAACCTGGTTCATTAACAACCTTTAAGTTGAAGCCTCTGCAACATATGAATATACATAGGCCTATAGTGTTACAACACTGAACAATGGAGAAATATGTTAAATATATTTCTGAAATTGAACAGTTGTAAACTAAATAATCTTTAAAACAGGTCTTTCACCTTTAAATAGATTTAAAAACAGCATATTGTAATAACAATACAGCATCTATCTATAATAAAATATTTCCAAATTGGAACACCTATTGTTACTGAAGTGAACTGAGTCAAAGCTTGCGCTGTATCAGGGAAGAGAATGCACAAGCGCAGGTCACCTCACTTGGCAACCTTAGTTGCTACTGCCATCTAGCGAAGATTCTGACAAATCATAACTTTTCATCCTCTAAATCAGTAATGCGGGAGACACATTTCCCTGGCTTTTACATTTGACACAGAACTACCGAACATTGGGAAATTCAAATACGAAACCGTTTTTTTTTTTCTGTTTTTTTTTTTTTTTTAAGTACCCAGAAAGTGCTGAAGTTTTGGCATACCGTGCAACACTACGTCAGACACATATTCCAATCCATTGCTCAGTTTAGCAGAGAATGCACATTTCAGAGCGCCACAGAGACAGATAGAATAATGACACTAAATGCACATTTCAAATAATAAAGACGACATTGAGAAATAACTAAAAAAAGGACTTAATATCAACTCGCGACCCGCGTGCTGACCGCAGAGCAGCCTACCGGTTTATTTACGTAGACATTGGCAGATCAGAAAATTTTCGGTTAAGCTGACCTATAAAACGCTATTCCAAAAGCCAAATCAGACATGTTATACATCGTTAGAAAGCTTATACTCTCACCTACTGAATAAATGAATTGTCAATCAAGCCAAATTGGACTAAGAAGAACGACAACGCCGTAAGCAACATGTGTGGTATTACGCACAGCTATTTTTGAAAATATCCGACATTTCACAAACGGATTATCCAAGACAATATATAACCACTCATTCGCAAAAGGGACATCTCTACGCGTAAAACCGATGGTAAGATTCTATATTTATTAAATGTTTAGTCCCAGATATTGACTGTCGAATGACATGGTATAATTTTTTTTTTAATTGTCTCGTTTATTTCGTTATTCAGTGAGCAGCCTTTTCACTGCTGTATTGGCATATTTTAGGGCTAATGTCGGGTTTATCTTGTTGCTACGGAATATTGCATTGCATTACATTACATTACATTACAGGCATTTGGCAGACGCTCTTATCCAGAGCGACGTACAACAAAATGTATAACCATAACCAGGAATTAGTGTGCCGAAAACCCTAGAGAGAAATACCGTTCCAAGTGCAGGAAACATCCGCATAGTTCAACTTGGACCCGGTAGGTTAAACTGATTAACGCTAACACAAACAAGAACAGCAACAACGCAGTCTATGAGAACATTCAAGCAATAGTTAAGACGAGTTAAGACTAAGTCACCTACGGAACAACTACCTAGTTACAACCCTAAGCTTACAGTCAATTTAGAAATTAAATTGAGAATACGATTTCTCAGCACAATGACGGATTTAAAGACTAAACGAACTCACCCGATGTTGTCTTCAAATGGACCGTATTGTTTTAGACATTGGCAGACTACAGCGTATAATGCGTCTTTTGTTTATATTCAATATTAGTAATTGCAGCGAGAAACTGCAGCTGTAGGTCGTTATGTTATGGTAGCAACGGAACGAAGCGGACTATATATGTATTAGGCTACCGTCATTGTTTCATTATACCAGCGTGTTTTCGCGCGTGTGCACAGAAACTCAGAACCTATCAATACAATGGTTTAGCTATTTCTCACCATAATGACAGATTTAAAGACTGAACGAACTCATCCGATATTGTCTTCAAATGGATCCATGCCAAAGAAAAGTAATGATTCATCCTCTCAAAGCTTTAACGTAGCGTATTATTTATTTAGACATTAGCAAAATACAGCATAAATTGCGTCTTTTGTGAATATTCAATGTTTGAAATTGCAGCGAGAACTGCAGCTGTAGACATAAGATAGTCTGTTATGTTGTGGTAGCAACGGAACGAAGCGGACTATATATGTATTACCGTCATTGTTTTATTATACCAGCGTGTTTTCGCGCGTGTGCACAGAAACTCAGAACCTATCAATAAAATGGTTTAACTATTTCTCAGCATAATGACAGATTCAAAGACTAAACGAACTCACCCGATACTGTCTTCAAATGGATCCATGCCAAAGAAAAGTAATTATTCATCCTCTCAGAAAGCTTTTACTGAAAAACTTTTGGTCGCCTATCCTAGCATGCACGCTAGGTGGCAGTGTCAGACCGTGCTTTCACTGATAAAAACTAGCGTCGCCATGGTTGTCGCTTGCCGTAAAGAAGTTTACTCGATGTCGTAATCGTTTGGATTTGGAGCTCCAGTTTTTTCCGCACCCCACCTAATGAAAAAGTCCAAATGGTGTGCAAACCATATGGCGGACATAGGTGCTCCCAATAGGAAAGTTGTAGAGCACATTCAGATGCATCAGTCGATGAAGTTTTGTGTTGATCTGACTTACGGTGTGGGAGTTATGACCTTTTAAACTATGATCCTTTGTTATAGCGCCACCATCTGGCCGACATAGGTGATTTTTAGTGCCTGGGTAGTGGGGTGCCATAGGAACCCACCTACCAAATTTGGTTGGTCTACAACTTATGGTTGCTGAGCCTCAGACATTTTTGCGGAGAAAACTGCCACGCCCCAACTAAAAAGTCTAAATGGCAGGCAAACAATATGGCGGACATAGGTGGGGCCAAAGGCAAAGTTGTAGAGCACGTTCAGATGCATAGGTCGATGAAGTTTTGTGTTCATCTAACGTATGGTGTGGGCGTTATGGGCTTTTACGCGTTACCCTTTGTTATAGCGCCACCATCTGGCTGACTTACGTGCTTTTTAGTGCCTGAGTAGTGGGGGGCCATAGGAACCCACCTGCCAAATTTGGTTGCGCCAGGACTTATGGGTGCTGAGCCTCAGACACTTTTAGCGGAGAAAAATAATAATAATAATAATTAAAGCCGCAAGCGGCGTTGGAAGGGGTCCAAGCATTGGCAGCATCGCGCCCCCTATGGAGCGATTTTAAAATGGCTTTGTCCTCATGATCATATGCCTTCACCCAACATATCTACTGAATGTCATGATGATCGTATGAAATATTGATGACTTATGGCCAATTTTGAGCTAAGAGACGCTGTCGGATGACTTAGTTACGTCGCCATGGATGTGTCCTGGCCGCTTCCCGTCAAGGCCTTTACTATGTCGTAACACTTAGATGGCATGTCATAACACTTAGATGGTCCGGTGTGCATGCACAGCTGCAGTGTTTCTGCGCCGCAACTAAAAAAGGCGTCACACTAGTGTTGTCACGATACCGAAATTTTGACTTTGACACTGGTACCAGGTTTAGTATTACGATACTCAATACTGAAATGATACTTGAAACTTAAACGGTGCTAATTCGATACTCGGTACCTAACGATACTGAAATTACCTTAATAGATCAGAAACGTAATGTCCACAAGGGTTGACCTCATTTTCTAATTCATGGTTTATTAACAACCTGGTTCATTAACAACCTGTAAGTTGAAGTCTCTGCAACATATTAATATGCATAGGCCTATAGTGTTACAACACTGAACAATAGAAAAATATGTTAAATATATTTCAAAAATTAAACAGTTGTAAAGTAAATACTCTTTAAAACAGGTCTTTCATCTTTAAATAGATTTAAAAACAGCATATTTTAATAACAATAAAGCATCTATCTATAATAAAATATTTCCAAATTGGAACACCTATTGCTACTGAAGTGAACTGAGTCAAAGCTCGCGCTGTATCAGGGAAGTGAATGCACAAGCGCAGGTCACCTCACTTGGCAACCTTAGTTGCTACTGCCATCTAGCGAAGATTCTGACAAATCATAACTTTTCATCCTCTAAATCAGTAATGCGGGAGACACATTTCCCTGGCTTTTACATTTGACGCAGAACTACCGAACGTTGGAAAATTCAAATACGAAACCGTTTTTTTTTTTTTTTTTTTTTAAGTACCGAGAAAGTGCTGAAGTTTTGGTATACCGTGCAACACTACCTCAGACACATATTCCAATCCATTGCTCAGCTTAGCAGAGAATGCACATTTCAGAGCGCCACAGAGACAGATAGAATAATAACACATGAATGCACATTTCAAATAATAAAGACGACATTGAGAAAAAACGGAAGAAAGACTGAATATCAACTCGCGAATTGCGTGCTGCTCGCAAAGAAGCCTACCGTTTAATTTATTTATTTAGACATTGGCAGATGAGATGAGTTCTAGTAACGCTGACCTATAAAACGCTATTCCAAAAGAAAAATCAGACATGTTATACATCGTTAGAAAGCTTATAATCTCACCTACTGAATAAAAGAACTGTCAATCAAGCCAAATTGGACTAAGAAGAACGACAACGCCGTACGCAACAGGTGTGGTATTACGCACAGCTATTTTAGAAAAAAATCCGACATTTCACAAACGGATTATCCAAGACAATATATGGCCACTCATTCGCAAAAGGGACATCTCTACGCGTAAAACCAATGGTAAGATTGTATATTTATTCAATGTGTAGTCCCAGATATTGACTGTAGAATGACGTGGTAATTTTTTTTAAAAAGTTAGTCTCGCTTATTTCGTCATTCAGTTAGCAGCATTTTCACTGCTGTATTGGCATATTTTAGGGCTAATGTCGGGTTCATCTTGTTGCTACGGAATATTGCATTACATTACAGGCATTTGGCAGACGCTCTTATCCAGAGCGATGTACAACAAAATGTATAACCATAACCAGGAACAAGTGTGTCGAAAACCCTAGAGGGCAGCAGCCTACCGTTCTAAGAGCAGGGAACAACCGCATTGTTCAACTTAAACCCTGTAGGTTACACTGATTAACACTAACACAGACAAGAACAGCAACAACGCAGTCCATGCACAAATACAAGCAATAGTTAAGACGAGTTAAGTCACCTACGAAACAACTACATAGTTACAACCCTAAGCTTACAGTCAATTTAGAGATTAAATTGAGAATACGATTTCACGCAGCATAATGACGGATTTAAAGACTAAACGAACTCACCCGATATTGTCTTCAAACGGACCGTATTATTTATCTAGACATTGGCAGACTACAGCATAAATTGCGTCTTTTGTTTATATTCAATATTAGTAATTGCAGCGAGAAACTGCAGCTCTAGGTCGTTATGTTATGGTAGCAACGGAACGAAGCGGACTATATATGTATTAGGCTACCGTTATTATTTCATTATACCAGCATGTTTTCGCGCGTTTGCACACAAACTAAGAACCCATAAATAAAATGGTTTAGCTGTTTCTCAGCATAATGACAGATGCAAAGACTAAACGAACTCACCCGATACTGTATTCAAATGGACCCATGCCAAATAAAAGTAATTATTCATCCTCTCAGAAAGCTTTTACTAAGAAACTTTGGGTAGCCGATCTTAGCATGCACGCTAGGTGGCAGTGTCAGACCGTGCTTTCACTGATAAAAACTAGCGTCGCCATGGTTGTCGCTTGCCGTAAAGAAGTTTACTCGATGTCGTAATCGTTTGGATTTGGAGCTCCAAGCTTTTCCGCACCCCACCTAATGAAAAAGTCCAAATGGTGTGCAAACCATATGGCGGACATAGGTGCTCCCAATAGGAAAGTTGGAGAGCACATTCAGATGCATCAGTCGATGAAGTTTTGTGTTGATCTGACTTACGGTGTGAGAGTTATGGCCTTTTAAAGTATGACCCTCGTGTTATAGCGCCACCATCTGGCCGACATAGGTGATTTTTAGTGCCTGAGTAGTGGGGGGCCATAGGAACCCACCTGCCAAATTTGGTTGGTCTACAACTTATGGTTGCTGAGCGTCAGACATTTTAGCGGAGAAAACTGCCACACCCCAACTAAAAAGTCTAAATGGCGGGCAAACAATATGGCGGACATAGGTGGGGCCAATGGAAAAGTTGTAGAACACGTTCAGATACATATGTCGATGAAGTTTTGTGTTGATCTAACTTATGGTGTGGGAGTTATGGCCTTGTACGCGTTACCCTTTGTTATAGCGCCACCATCTGGCTGACATACGTGATTTTTAGTGCCTGAGTAGTGGGGGCCCATAGGAACCCACCTGCCAAATTTGGTTGCTCCAGGGCTTATGGTTTCTGAGCCTCAGACACTTTTAGCGGAGAAAAATAATAATAATTAAAGCCGCAAGCGGCGTTGGGAGGGGTCCAAGCATTGGCACCATCGCGCCCCCTATGGAGCGATTTAAGAATGGCTTTGTCCTCATGATCATATGCCTTCACCCAACATATCTACTGAATATCATGATGATTGTATAAAATATTGATGACTTGCGGCCAATTTTGAGCTAAGAGACGCTGTCGGATGACTTAGTTACGTCGCCATGGATGTGTCCGGGCCGCTTCCCGTCAAGGCCCTTACTATGTCGTAACACTTAGATGGCATGTCGTAACACTTTGATGGTCCGGCGTGTATGCACAGCTGCAGCGTTTCTGCGCCGCAACTAAAAAAGGTGTCACACTAGTGTTGTCACGATACCAAAATCTTGACTTTGATAGTGATACCAGGTTTAGTATTACGATACTCAATACTGAAATGATATTTGAAACTTAAACGATGCTAATTAGATACTCGGTACCTAACGATACTGAAATTACCTTAATAGATCAGAAACATAATGTCCACAAAGGTTGACCTCATTTTCGAATTCATGGTTTATGAACAACCTGGTTCATTAACAACCTTTAAGTTGAAGCCTCTTCAACATATTAATATGCATAGGCCTATAGTGTTACAACACTGAACAATAGAAAAATGTTAAAAATATTTCAAATATTAAACAGTTGTAAAGTACATAATTTTTAAAACAGGTCTTTCACCTTTAAATAGATTGAAAAACAGCATATTTTAATAACAATACAGCATCTATCTATAATAAAATATTTCCAAATTGGAACACCTATTGCTACTAAAGTGAACTGAGTCAAAGCTTGCGCTGTATCAGGCAAGTGAATCCACAAGCGCAGGTCACCTCACTTGGCAACCTTAGTTGCTACTGCCATCTAGCGAAGATTTTGACAAACTACACTTTTCATCCTCTAAATCAGTAATGCGGGAGACACATTTCCCTGGCTTTTACATTTGACACAGAACTACCGAACATCGGGAAATTCAAATACGAAACCGTTTTTTTTTTCTGTTTTTTTTTTTTTTTTAAGTACCCAGAAAGTGCTGAAGTTTTGGCATACCGTGCAACACTACGTCAGACACATATTCCAATCCATTGCTCAGTTTAGCAGAGAATGCACATTTCAGAGCGCCACAGAGACAGATAGAATAATGACACTAAATGCACATTTCAAATAATAAAGACGACATTGAGAAAAAACTAAAAAAAGGACTTAATATCAACTCGCGACCCGCGTGCTGACCGCGGAGCAGCCTACCGGTTTATTTATGTAGACATTGGCAGATCAGAAAATTTTCGGTTAAGCTGACCTATAAAACGCTATTCCAAAAGCCAAATCAGACATGTTATACATCGTTAGAAAGCTTATACTCTCACCTACTGAATAAATGAATTGTCAATCAAGCCAAATTGGACTAAGAAGAACGACAACGCCGTAAGCAACAGGTGTGGTATTACGCACAGCTATTTTTGAAAATAACCGACATTTCACAAACGGATTATCCAAGACAATATATAACCACTCATTCGCAAAAGGGACATCTCTACGCGTAAAACCGATGGTAAGATTGTATATTTATTAAATGTTTAGTCCCAGATATTGACTGTAGAATGACATGGTATAATTTTTGTTTTTAATTGTCTCGTTTATTTCCTTATTCAGTGAGCAGCCTTTTCACTGCTGTATTGGCATATTTTAGCGCTAATGTCGGGTTTATCTTGTTGCTACGGAATATTGCATTACATTACATTACATTACATTACATTACAGGCATTTGGCAGACGCTCTTATCCAGAGCGACGTACAACAAAATGTATAACCATAACCAGGAATTAGTGTGCCGAAAACCCTAGAGAGAAATACCGTTCCAAGTGCAGGAAACATCCGCATAGTTCAACTTGGACCCAGCTGGTTAAACTGATTAACGCTAACACAAACAAGAACAGCAACAACGCAGTCTATGAGAACATTCAAGCAATAGTTAAGACGAGTTAAGACTAAGTCACCTACGGAACAACTACCTAGTTACAACCCTAAACTTACAGTCAATTTAGAAATTAAATTGAGAATACGATTTCTCAGCACAATGACGGATTTAAAGACTAAACGAACTCACCCGATGTTGTCTTCAAATGGACCGTATTATTTTAGACATTGGCAGACTACAGCGTAAAATGCGTCTTTTGTTTATATTCAATATTAGTAATTGCAGCGAGAAACTGCAGCTGTAGGTCGTTATGTTATGGTAGCAACGGAACGAAGCGGACCATATATGTATTAGGCTACCGTCATTGTTTCATTATACCAGCGTGTTTTCGCGCGTTTGCACAGAAACTCGGAACCTATCAATGAAATGGTTTAGCTATTTCTCAGCATAATGACAGATTTAAAGACTTAACGAACTCACCCGATACTGTCTTCAAATGGATCCATGCCAAAGAAAAGTAATTATTCATCCTCTCAAAGCTTTATCGGAGCGTATTATTTATTTAGACATTGGCAAAGAACAGCATAAATTGCGTCTTTTGTGAATATTCAATGTTTGAAATTGCAGCGAGAACTGCAGCTGTAGACATAAGATAGTCTGTTATGTTATGGTAGCAACGGAACGAAGCGGACTATATATGTATTACCGTCATTGTTTTATTATACCAGCGTGTTTTCGCGCGTGTGCACAGAAACTCAGAACCTATCAATAAAATGGTTTAACTATTTCTCAGCATAATGACAGATTCAAAGACTAAACGAACTCACCCGATACTGTCTTCAAATGGATCCATGCCAAAGAAAAGTAATTATTCATCCTCTCAGAAAGCTTTTACTGAAAAACTTTTGGTCGCCTATCCTAGCATGCACGCTAGGTGGCAGTGTCAGACCGTGCTTTCACTGATAAAAACTAGCGTCGCCATGGTTGTCGCTTGCCGTAAAGAAGTTTACTCGATGTCGTAATCGTTTGGATTTGGAGCTCCAGCTTTTCCGCACCCCACCTAATGAAAAAGTCCAAATGGTGTGCAAACCATATGGCGGACATAGGTGCTCCCAATAGGAAAGTTGTAGAGCACATTCAGATGCATCAGTCGATGAAGTTTTGTGTTGATCTGACTTACGGTGTGGGAGTTATGACCTTTTCAACTATGATCCTTTGTTATAGCGCCACCATCTGGCCGACATAGGTGATTTTTAGTGCCTGGGTAGTGGGGTGCCATAGGAACCCACCTACCAAATTTGGTTGGTCTACAACTTATGGTTGCTGAGCCTCAGACATTTAAGCGGAGAAAGCTGCCACGCCCCAACGATAAAGTTAAAATGGCAGGAAAACAATATGGCGGACACAGGTGGTCCCAATGGCAAAAGTATAGAGCACGTTCAGAGGCATGGATCTATAAAGTTTTGTGTTGATCTAACTTATGGTGTGGGAGTTATGGCCTTTTACGCAAAACCCTTTGTTATAGCGCCACCATCTGGCCGACGTACGTGGTTTTTAGTGCCTGAGTAGTGGGGGCCCATAGGAACCCACCTGCCACATTTGGTTGCTCCAGGACTTACGGTTGCTGAGCCTCAGACACTTTTAGCGGAAAAAAATAATAATAAGAATAATAATAATCCTAACAGATACAATAGGGTTCCACCAGCTTCGCTGCTTGGACCCCTAATAAGAATAATCCTAACAGATACAATAGGGTTCCACCAGCTTCGCTGCTTGGACCCCTAATTAAAGCCGCAAGCGGCGTTGGAAGGGGTCCAAGCAGTGGCAGCATCGCGCCCCCTATTGAGCGATTTTAAAATGGCTTTGTCCTCACGATCATACGCCTTCACCCAACATATCTACTGAATATCGTGATGATCGTATGATATATTGATGACTTATGGCCAATTTTGAGCTAAGAGACGCTGTCGGATGACTTAGTTACGTCGCCACGGATGTGTCCTGGCCGCTTCCCGTCAAGGCCTTTACTATGTCGTAACACTTAGATGGCATGTCATAACACTTAGATGGTCCGGCGTGCATGCACAGCTGCAGTGTTTCTGCGCCGCAACTGAAAAAGGCGTCACGCTAGAGTTGTCACGATACCGAAATTTTGACTTTGATACTGATACCAGGTTTAGTATTACGATACTCAATACTGAAATGATACTTGAAACTTAAACGGTGCTAATTCGATACTCGGTACCTAACAATACAAAAATGACCTTAATAGATCAGAAAAGTTATGTCCACAAGGGTTGATCTCATTTTCAAATTCACAATTCATAAAAAACCTGGTTCATTAACAACCTTTAACTTGAAGCCTGTTCAACATATCAATAAGCATAGGACTATAGTGTTACAACAATAAAATGCATATTTAAATGTATTATTTAATGTAACCAGTAATAGGAGAAAAGTAATTGTTTATTTGAAAGTGTTTTGGAAAATGACACAGAAAAGACTGGGAATCGCAAATAAAATGGCATGTGATGAGAAAAAGACCAAGTAAAAATGTATGCAAAAAAACGTGAAAAGACAAATAAAAATCATGAACAAAATGGCAAGAGATTAGAAAACATCAAGTGAAAATCTATGGAAATGAAACATGTGAAAAGGAAAATCACAAAGAAAAAAGACAAGAGATCACAAAAAGATTAAGTAAATTTCTTTAATTGTAATATAAATAAAGAGAAAAATACAGAGTGAAATCATAAGTAAAATGGCAAGAGCAAAGAAACGCGAAGGGAAGTCTATATAATAGCTGTAATTTGTGTGAAAGAACTGGAATGCGTATATACAGTGAGTGCCCAATTGGTAGTTTGTGAAATAAATGGGAAAATATACAGTGAGTGCTGCATTGCTACACTTTAAGTGACTGCTGCACAGCCTACCTGTTGCAAAGTGTGCACTGTTTGTTTCAACATCTTATTTTATGGGGCTTTGTGGGAACATATTCCAATGCACTATCATATGGGAAGGCGTCAAGATGGGGTCCATTTATGGAGATGCTGAAGTAGGCAGCCAGGTGTTGTTCCTTGAAGCTGGTTTCGGAGGTCTGTGTTCACCTGAGGATAAAGGAAAGAAAAAAGGAAAACCAGAAAGTGCAGTAATATAAAGAGAATGCGTAATTATTCGTTGTGCTTTTCAACGTGATGCTCTTACCCTGTTCATCGTCAAGAAATCATGTTCATACTGGAAATGGGGTCAAGTAGTGCAATGTATTTACAGAATATAGTGTTGTTTGCCCAGAGATGGTATTTGTTGATATAATTGTGGTGCATATTGGTTTTCTATTTTCAAAATGTATCCCAAAATGTCTTCATGATTAGAAGAAATTTTTGGATAGCGCTTTCGATATTGCTTGTGTTGAAAGTGCTGTAACTGAAACAGGGATAGGTGTAGTCACTTGCCACATCTGTCCAAAATGTAAACAAGTCAGGCAGTTTACAGCCTGCTAACCTTGACAAGCCAGCTGTATTTTAATGTTAAGTTATATCTATCCTTACTAGCTAGGGTCTTTACCTGCTTGCTAATAACTTATTTGAAGAGTTGGGTCTTGGAGATTGACAGTGTTTTGTTAAGAACATAGGGAGAGGAACGTATGAGAGTTAAGTTGAATGCATCAGTTAGGGAAAAATGTGTGCAGAGGTGTTAATGAGACTAACCATTTGTGATCTGTGGATTGATTGTATTCAGGAATGAGACCAGCTGTGTTGTCTGTGGGGAAAAGCCAAGAACAAATCTTCCTCCTGTGCATGATCACGTTTTGAGTGTGCACGGAGAGGAGGGCCTATTCACAGATGGGCTGGGACAAATAAATCAATGTACCGGATTTACTGGAAAACATCCATAACAATACAGTTATGGAAACTGAAATATGTTTGCATGATTTGAATATCAATTTGATAAGCTGTGTTATCTTTGACATAGATATGGTCGATTAAGGTGGCCTTTTCAGTCGTTGCTTGTTTAACAAGTTGGGTGTATCCATGTTGCTGCATGAAATCTTGAACAGTTTGTGTAATGAAGAGATTTTCATTGAAGTCGCCCATTATTATTTTGGTTCCCAAGAATGTGTCTAGATGATGAATCAAATGCAACAGTTTTGTTCTGAA
Source organism: Anguilla anguilla (assembly GCF_013347855.1). Lineage (NCBI taxonomy): Eukaryota > Metazoa > Chordata > Actinopteri > Anguilliformes > Anguillidae > Anguilla > Anguilla anguilla. Next base: position 27,805,999 of record NC_049209.1, read on the forward strand.
AGTAACCAAACTGTAAGATGGTGGTCTGTAGAGGATGGCAACGTTTGCTTCCAGTGACTTTATGCTGAATGTTAAACATTCAATGTTTAGACATGGCAAATGGGTGATGTTGCAGTCTGCATCATTTTTAAAATAAAGTCCAACACCACCATGCTGCTGTTTCTTTAGTTCCATGAAGATATGTTCAGTGTCATCATATGCAAGGCACCTTGGTTTGCTGTGAAATGAAAAGGTGTCGAGATGAGTGTCTTGGGTAGAATGTTGTTGTTGTAGCCATGTTTCTGTCACACAAATGACATCAGCTGCAAAATATCTGTGATCACATCGAATGTCTTCGATATGAGCAGAAAGTCCTTGAACATTGTGCAGAAAGATTCTGTAAGTTGTATTGAAGGATTGAAGTGGTGGCTCAATGAATGCAGGCATGTTTTGTATTGAAGTGTGAATTGTGTCATTAGCATATATAGCAGTGGCTTTAAAATCATCGATGATGAGTCCTTCAAGAGATGTTACACGACTCAGTGCTACATATGCTTGTCCAGAACTAAACATTTTGTTGAGAGAGACAACAGCTTTCTCCACTGTTAAACCTTGCACTTTGTGAACAGTGCAAGCCCAAGCTAACTTCAGAGCAAACTGACGTCTCACACCACCACTGTTTGTTATTTTGTCCTCTTCAGGCTCAATTGGTGTGGCTTTTTCCAGTCCAGGTTTGGAAGATGGTTTCTTATTTCGAGCCATTTGTCCGACTTTTTCATCATCGAAGGTGACATATATCCTTGATGGGAAAGTGTCATCATCGTTGTAAGATATGTCAGAAACTGTTCCAAAGACTCCATTTGCAAGTCCATCTGAAACATCAATGTTTTTCAGTAACATGACACGTGCATGTATGCCGAGATGCAGTGTATTTACCAAACAAGTATTGTAAACTTTGAGATGGTGTGTCATTTTTCTTTTCAGGCGACCAGTTTTAGCATCCCTGTCAAAATCTTGAGCTTCAATGGAAGTGGTATGAGGGCACATTTTGTGCAACATCTGAAAATTATGAGTGTCAACTTGTTGGTTTGTTGCATAAATGTGAAGATCTTCACTGAATTCTCCTTCTCCCGTCTCACGACTTTTCAGCATGTTGATATCTTGTTGTTGCAGTGGTTGCTTTTTCTTGTGTGTTCTTAAGCGATTTAGCAACTGTGCAAAGTGTGTGTCTTTCTGTCTGACTATTTCTGTGAGTTCTGTTACAGCAAAATGATTTTGCCATAAGTTAACACCACTTGGTTGTGTATACAAGGGTTTTCCTTTGACTGGTGGCAATTGATATAGGTCTCCTACTGCAATGATGGACACTTTACCAAAAGAGGAATAGTCACCTGTTTGTTTGATCTGTCTTAACCGTCCGTGAATATACGTAAGAAGTTTATGATCAACCATTGAAATTTCATCAATTATCAGTATTTGGATCTTGTTGAGTTTGGCTCTCAAAGTATTAATTTTTTCTTCTGCAAGTGGTTGATATGGTAATGAGACATCTATTCCAATTGAAAAGCAATTGTGTATCGTAGCCGCATCAATGTTGTAAGCAGCAACACCAGTTGGAGCAGTGAGTAAGACATGCGTGTCATCTGGGTTTTCTGATAGCTGTGACAAGATACGAGATGCTTCATAATTGATTGCTTTTATCAGGTGGGACTTGCCTGTGCCAGCTCCTCCAGTGATAAATACATAAAATGGATCTGGGTTTTCGTTGTTGAGTTTTTGTAAACACCAGTGCCGAATCTTGTAAAATAATTGCAGCTGTTTTTCATTTAGTGACCGTAGGAGACACATTGCAGTGTCCTTTTGCAACCCACAGAACCTAGGTTCGATAGTGAAAGTGTTGCTTTTATCTGGTTGCAGATCAGGAAGGATTTCATCAGTTTCCTCTGTGTTTGTTACATGACTGGTTATTGCTTCCAAACACTGTAGACGTTGTAATTCTGATTCTGGGCAAATTAGCGACCATGCATCTTCTGGTGGTCCATCTCTGTTTAGATGTTCTTGAGCGTTGTCAATTTCGTCAGCTTCTTTTTCAAAGAGTTTTTGATTGGTGTCAACCAGGAATTTCACAGCCTTAAGTTCACTGTTGATGATTTGAACAAAGCCTGTGTGATAGAAGTCTTCAAATGTGTTGAAGTTTGGTGGTTTCAACTCAGAATCATTGTAATGCGGAAGGAATAACTGTAGAATACTGTGGTAATATTTCTCAGGATTTTTTGTGCGTGAGAAGCGGGCATAACGCACAACAGCAGCATCTGTGCGTGTCCTCTTCATCACAAATCCTAAGTCCTGATCCAGTTTTATGCTGTTAGGTGATGACTTGTCTGCTTTTGACAGAATTCTGTACTGTGATGCAAAGGTTGCCAAACACATTTCAGGAAATGCTTCTGTTTTTGGTCTTCCTTTGTATTTGTCTGTGATGCTGTTCATCCATATGCTGTTATTTTCAGTGTTGAGTCTTTTCTGAAGAAGATGAAGCGGAAGACTCATTTTGATGGGATGTTGACCAGTTGGAATGAACTGAACCTTTCTTGATCCCTCTTTGAGTCTCATGTTGGTTAGTCGGTATATACTCTCCTGTGCAGATACTTCTCGGTTATGAAGGTAAACACTGCCAAGTTTCCGCAAGGCAAGTTTAGCATCAATGTTATTTGAGGCCTCTTTTTGGGCTTGCTGTAGCAATAATCCCATTTCTCTCTCTTGCTTAGATATGTAAGATATTATATACACAATGCAAGAGTAGGCGTCAACAACATACTGAATGTCCATATTTGCATTCCAGCATCGGAGAAGTTGTGTGTTATACTGATTTACCCAAACATCAGATGGTTTTCTCTGTAAAACAACATTGGTTTTTTTGGTCATGCGTATATATGCAGCTTCAAACAGCTCCTGGCATATACCAATAGATGCAAAGAGGGAATCTGCAGAATCAAAAGATATGTCAGTGTTCATGACAACTTGCCGTACCCTCTCCATAATCTGTCCTGCAAGTTCCATTGAAAGCCTTGGATGATTGGTTTGTTGTTGAGGTTGTGTTTGGTTAGGCTCACTAGGCATTTCTTCTTCAGAAATTTTATTCCTTGTGATGAAAGTGTTTTTTGATGGTGGCCGCGGGAAGTTAAAGCGACAGACAGTTTTGTTTTTTCTGCAGCTCTTTGAATGCCTTTTGCTGTGCTGTTGCACAGTAGAGACAATGTCGTGCATTTCCTTATCGTCAAGAGGTGGCATTTCACATGTCACATATTGATCGATAAATGCTACAACATCAGCATCATCGGCTTTATCAACTTGCGGTGCATTTTCAACCCAGAACAGACAATGTGTATGAGGTGAACCTCGTTGTTGAAATTCCACTCTGTAGAAGTAGTCGACAATTTTTCCAATTGGTTGAGCTGGTGACATGATGACATCTTTAAGGAAACAATGAAAGCGATGATCAAACATTCTGGCAGCTGTCACGGGATTCTTTCTCAAGAGATCACATCTCTCTGACCAGTCCAGATCATCAGCATTTATATGTTTGCCTTCTAGCCGGAGGAAAATTTGTAATGTCTCTTTCCATCGCATGTCAGCTGAAGAAAAGGAACAAAACCATGTTGGGATTCCAAGCTGTCTAACCATAGCAAAAAGATCTTTCTGAACACTTTGCCAGAAAGCCGGTGTGCCTCTGATAGGTTTCATGAATTTGTATCCCTCGTCAAAATGGAGAATTCTTTGAAGTGAATCTTCGTTGATTAGCATGTCTGATGTAATTTTTCTGCCAGAGTCATATCCTTTTCTCAGTGCAATAGATACATTTGAGACCACTTGGTTAATCTCAGATAAATATTGTGCATAAAAAATGTAGTCCAGGTTTTTTGCAAATCTTCCATCTGCATTGAGTATGCGGTTATTGAAATATCTACATATGGTTAACTTTTCTCCTCTGGTATCGTTAAAAGTACCGGTTCCTTTGGGGAAAAGAACAGGGAAGCATTTTGCTTCATTGCCTTCATTGGTTAGTAATCTGACTGGGTTGTTGTCTTGTGCTGGGGCCAGAGACAAAATTCCATCGAAGTGCTGATCCATCACCTCTTGGACAATATCGACAGGTTGTAAACATGTATCGTTGAACATTCCATGTTGCTGTGTATCATGTATTGATTCATCAATGTGTTCATCATCTGGTGTTGTTTCAGTGGATGCTTCATCATTAGTGTTTTCTGTATTAATCTCAACACAGGTTTCATTGTCAAAAGACAGAGGGTTGTTGGGTTGTAGAATTTTGTTGAGTGGATTAATCCATTCGTGGTTGAAGGTAATATCTTTGTACCATGGGTTATGTTGTTTCAAGTACGAGAAAGCTTTATGAATAGCAGCAGTGTTAACATATTGATATTCATAGTGGCCTTTGTATGTTAACTTTCTCTTTAATTTGACACGGATCATCAAATCATCATGCTCTGGTCTTGGAAGTACACTTGCAATCTGAGGGAGATTAGATGGTACACACGTGACAGGTCCATGAACACCATTTTGTCCCCCTTTCGGTAAAGCAAGCATCTTCATAAAAGGAATGTTTACTGCAATCAAATGTTGTTCGAGTGAATTTAAGTTCTTCAGATGTGGTGGAATGGGATCCAAAACCAAATTATTAGCAACACTTTCCGGAGGCATTCTTCCATCAAGAAGTTTTCTGTGACATGTGTAACAAATCCACAGTGTACTATTAGGATCTGTGCAGGTGCTTTCGCATTTGTGAAGGTATGTTTCAGTAATGCATTTACTGGCCAATGAAGCTGTAGCATTCCCTTTTTTTCCATATGTGTCTTTTTTACATTGTATGACTTGATGTTTAAACAACTGTCGATGGCATACACAGCAGACATATTGGGGACCAGTGCTAACCTTGGATTTGAATTGCTGAACAATGTAGTCCATTTGTTGTCTTAGTTTCTTTGATTCAATCCTTCTGGTAATATTGCACTGTTTCAGATTTTCCTTGTGTTGTTCATCGGTAGCATATTTGTCTATGCTGTACTGTTTTGTACTTGCACGGTGTTGGTCATGAGTGGCATATTTGTGTATGCTGCACTTTTTCTTATTTGCACGATGTTGTTCATCAGTGGCATATTTCTGTGCACTGTATTGTTTCACATTTGCCTGGTGTTGGGCATCAGTGGCATATTTCTGTGCACTGTACTGTTTAACATTTGCCTGGTGTTGGGCATCAATGGCATATTTCTGTGCACTGTACTGTTTGACATTTGTTTGGTGTTGGGCATCAGTGGCATATTTGTTTATGCTGCGTTGTTTGATAGTTTTCTTGTATTTTTCATCTTCATTGTATCTTTGAATTCCTCTTTTATTTTTTGCATCTCGGAATTGTTTGTTCACTTCATATTGCTTGATTTTTCTGTCAAGCTCACGCCGACTTGAAGAACTGCTTATCTGATGTGACTGTGGACAGTCATTGGATTTCTTGCAGAGTTTAGTGCATAGGTCAGAATTGTGTTGCTTAACGCATGTAACTACTTCATAATGAGATGCGTTGCAGTGTTTTAGGTATATAGCTGTGTCAATTGTCTTTTCATTTGTTGTGGAATACTTGAACCACTTGTTGTGACTGTATGTGAAAACATCAACTCCGAAGAGATCTGCAGCTGCTTGTATTTCCACCTCAGTTGCCCAAGTGTGAACATATTTCATGCGTGATGCTTTTACATAGTTTTCAACAGAAAAATATCCATGTCGGAGAATAGGAGCGTACTGTAATGCGTTTGTTTGCATATGTTTAACCACAGCTAGTCGGATTTTTCTGTGATGACCTTCAGTTGCACTAATGGAAAATGACAACGCTCTGAAAAAGCAGTTCCCATCACCTACAATAGCCTTTGTCTCACAAGGATCACTCATTGGGACATTCCTTGGCACTGGTTCTTGTGTATGAACGTATTCAGGTGAGTTGTGGATGATGTTCATTTTTGAACAAAGTGATTTTTTTTGCTGCATAGTGAAAGGAGAGAATGTGAGACATGGGATTTCCATTTCGTTGACAAAAACAACTTCATCTGCACTTGGACTAGGCATTGTTGGGTTGCTCTCAGACATGTTGTAATGTAACTGACATTGTACTGACCTGCTCAAATGTAGCATCAGCCTTTGAAATGGCTTTTGACAGCCCTTGCATACATCTAGGGAAGTCATTGTTATGGTATCACTGGTATTATTGGCTTCGTGTAGATTGTGGGATTTAGGACCTATATTTTGAATCTGGAGAAGATCTGTTCTTCTTGTTCCTGTGACTTCTACAGGATTACCCTGCAACTGTCTCTTCCTTGTAACTTTCATCTTTATTGCAGTGGCTTCAATTGGAGTGGTCTCTTTCGCTTTCTGACATGGTAGAGGTTGTTGTTCAACATGGTTTAGGCCTACATTGACCTCAGTTTGGTTATGTTTTTCCAGTTTTTCCAGTTTTTGACGTTTGGGACCTTGCCATAGAGGTTGTTGGTCTGCGTGTTTCACAATTACTTCTTGATGCAAAGATTGGAAGTTGTAATGTAACTGACATTGTTTTGATCTGCGCAAATGTACCAGCAGCGTTTGAAATGGCTTTTGACAGCTGTTGCATACATCTGGCAAAGTTATGGCTACGGTGTCGCTGGTATTATTGCCTTCATGTAAATTGTGGGATTTTGGAGCATAATTTTGAATCTGCACATTACTGGTTGTAGCTGCAAGGTTTGTTCTTTTCTGGTTTTCTGTGGCCTGTGTACATATGGTTTTATTTGTTGTGGGAGATTCTGTTTCTGTGTTGTGTAAATCATTTCCAATGAGCTGAAACATTTGTGCTAAAGACCTAGGAGTCGTATACGTGCCAGTCTTATATGCATCCACCAAAACAATTGTTTTGTTAACATCAACATTAGAAACAGGAATGAGGCTTTCAAAATGATGGCCATTGTATGCCAACACCAATGGAACATCAGTATCTCTTGCATTTGCTGGATCTATTGCATCTGCAGATATTACATATATTGGACTATGAGCTTGAGCAGTTGTTGTTTTCCAAGGTGTGTTGAAAACAAGGATATCTTTCTTAGTAGTATGAGCACAACTAAGGATAGCCATATCACCAAAATAGTCAAGGTCATATTGGTTAGTTGTTTGCAAAGTTTGCCATGCTTCTCTCCACTGCTGTTCTGTATATATGTTTGGATAGTATGGAGATGCCTTAATTTTCTGTTCACCTACAGTATTCCAGACCTTTCTATAGTGCTCAGGCCTTTCTGGCAAATGTTCTGCAAAACATTGTCTTGCATTTATGTTATCAATAATAGATTCATACAAGCAATTACCATTGGCCTTGTTTGGATTGCCACTTCTAAGTTGGATACCATGCTGCTCTGCTATGCTAATTGCTGTCTCAAATATTGAGTGGCCTCCACCTACACCTCCTCTTATGTGGTTCTTGGCCTTTTTTATGGCGAGTACTGCGGCTGGTCTGTACCAAGTACCTTCATCTGTACCAAACTTCTGTTTCTGTACTAGTTGACTAGCCAACTCCTGTTTCAGTACTCTCTCAGTAGGCAACTCCTGCTTCTGTTCTGTCTGTGTAACAGTGGTGTGTATGTTTCCCATCTTTCTCTTCCTTACTACCTTGTCCCTAACATCTTCCTGTTCTACAACTTCTCTGACCCTGTCAACTACTACCAGAGGCCTACGACCCACATGACGTGAACCAGCACCACTTAGCTTTTTGATGTGCGGAGATTTCTTCTCAGCCACAGACTTGGGTGCTGGCTCATGGACAGGCTTGACGTTCTGGCGGTAGCCCAAAGGGTAACATAGGACGTATGTGTCAAAGATGCGTTCCATCCTACCCCCACTGAGAATTCGCTGTAAAGACAAGTTGATGTTAGGAGTTAATTACATTGAATACTTACGGCCTACTTTTTAGAAAATGTCATTGAACAGTTCTACAAAGTGTATACATCAACACAAACGTACTTGCTGTATGTCAACAAACAGTCCTTTGGCAGCATGCTGACGTATACAATGACGCCGGTCCCGAACCTGCATCCTTACATCTACAAACAAGGACAAATAACATGAGTTAAATGAAATATGGGTCTCCAACGTAACAGTAACACATTGGCATGCAAGAATTACCTGGAACAGTAGGCAGCAGGTGTGTCCATTGGTCATGGTCGACATACTTCATTTTAACAGCTGCACAAAAGAACATACAGACGTATGGGTTTAGAAAAAAAAAAAAAGAAAAAAGCAGAGACAGAACATTGTTCAAATATTGGACACCATTAACACTGGACAATTTGGACAATTTTATGTAACACCCAGAGCAGTTATTACCTGGAAAGGGCCGATAGGATGTTGCTGAGCGCTGAGATGGAGCAACACACTGTGGCTGTGATGAACTACCATGCTTCTTCTTGTTTTTGTGGAAGCATCGTTTGAGTGTAGGATGCACTCTAAGTGGCACAGGATTGACAGGGGTGTGCAGGATGCTGTATGAAGTGTTCCAAATGAAGTCCGCAAGGAGAGGCATACCTTTGTCATCACTTAGGTGTACCAAATCCTGACACCAGAGATGCCTTAAACAAAAAGTAATGACAATAATAAAGTCCCAGACAAACATGCATAAGAATGTACTATGTACTCCAAGAACAGTGATGTTGTATCCACAACTTCTTGGAACATACCTTTTGGATGGCTGGAAAACATCATTTGTTGAGAAATACCGCACTCCCATCTTTGCTGCAACTCGGTGATATTCCTGCTTTAGCAGAATCTGGTATTCCAGTGTTGCATGTACATGTCGTATGGGGAAATCCACCACAAACACCTACAAATAACAAATTGCTATTAGCATTAAAACAAAACCTACTTCATTTCTGTGACTATTACTAGTGCCTTTGTGAACACATAACATTTTATTGAAGGACAGTATTGCCTTTGTCTGAGTGTTTATGATTTCACACATACCTTGTTTGGCCAGTGTTGCAATGCAACACTGAGGAGAGTCCCAAAAGCCCTGGCAGCCTCCTCAATAGTGCGACTTGAGGTCATGTTGTTCCCTGGAGCAAGCAGGCACACTGCATCTGGAGTACGTGGAGTATCACCAAGATGGGAGATCTCCAAACGCAACGCTTTTGCATCTCCTCCAGGTGTGGCCATAAAACCAAAGGACAGCCGACCCTCTGGCATGTTCACAACTCCATCAGCAAAAGATCTGAGATGTGAATCGCCAACAACGAACACAAACTGCATAAAGAAAACACAAATCAAACATGTTACTACATAAGGGAAAACAGAAATCAAACATGTTAATAAATACGCCAATGAATGTTGTTACAACACCAAGTGATGTAACAACCTTGCATGTATCCAATTATGTTGTATGACATGCTATACAGTACATAACATAGTATTATATGCTATTAAAATAGTATTAAAATAACTTTTGTATACATCACCTCTTTCGCATTGGCGTGACAATTGTCAGGAAACACAGTCTTGTGTTGATGCCCAGTGATGTCTGACACAGGCCATCGGCGGACTTTATGACGTGAGCCACACCCTGCCATGGCTTAACAGGAAGAACCATATTAAATTGATGCCACATAAAAAAACATAGCATTACTGCTGCTACCTGTTGTTTGCACATCAAAGTCATGTGTTTGCCATGAACATGAAGGCCACTTAGTCCTTCCATTCATCTGATAATGTGCATTACAGCTTTTTTTAAAATACAGAGCAAACAACAACTTTCACCATTTAGCGCACATGACAAATCTGGCCAATCCTTGGCCATTTAGGGGGTACCCTATTTAAAGCTTTGTAACCCCAGATGTGAACTCCACAGACACTTGAAAAATGGCTTAAATAAAGGAAGACGTTTGTACCATGTACAATACTAGCTTATATTACTTTATATTCATAATTCTTAACGAAATAAAGTGCCACAAATGCAACTGTCTAGGCAAAAAAATCTAAAATGAGTTTGCTGTTGTTTAGTCTACAAAGAAATACTGGGAGATTGCATATATGCAGCAGGTTAAAGTATACCAAAAACTTGTTGATCACAAGTTCATAAAATGTTAAGGGATGTGTAGAATTACTACAGGGTTGGGTCCGTTTCCGGTTTTGCCCGTCTGGTCCGATGAACGAGCTTAAACCGGTTTGATTTCATGCAAACTGACTGAACCGGCATTTGTCATTATGAGACGTTCTGGCAAATGAAAAAGTATACTACATGAGCAACCTGTGCCGATGGTCGTTAAATACAACTTGTATTGCATTAGTAATAAGCAATATGACAACGTGATTAATGTAATATTACGTTTGTTTATAAACGGAGCCACTAATATCTGAGTGCAAAAAAAACTCTAACAGGCTGTGTGCAATTTAGTGCCGAGGCCGGCAACAAGGAGATCAAGTTTTATTATACAACGGGTTGGCTGAATACTCGATTCTGATTGGTCCAAGGGTGGGCATTATTTCTCAGTAAAGGGACAGGCTCGAATTTTAATAGAAAATCACTGCGCTACAAAATCCAGCATTCTAAATGTTTTAAACAGCAACAGTATGGCTACTCGTGGCTACAGACGCATTTTCATGCGCATGTTTGTGAACGATTGCGTTTATTAACCGCTGTTTTGAATACAATTCAATAGTTAGCTAGCTAGCTAGCTGGGATAACAAGCATGTTGTGAGACCATTCTGACCTAAAACCAGAAATTTTTTTACTATTGGCTACCTGACGCGAACCTACATAAAGCTAGCTGGCAGTCAAAACCCGTTTCAGAGGGTCTTACAAAAACAGTATGTCTACACTGCGCGACCACACCATTTTAAAAAGCAAGACAGTGCTAGGGAGATTAATTTGATTGACTTATGGTTTCATGCAGTTTTATTAAATAATGTTATGACAAAAATTACCTAAATTGGTGCTAATCGCATGGTATAAAACGAGAAGGAAGTATTTTTTCTTGGTAGAATCATTGTTTTCATAGAATTAACGACCAGAGGTTTTTGGTTAACAACGGTGGAAATAGAAACCAACCAGAGTTTTTGCATAACAACGGTAAAGCCTCTACCACTCATTCATGTGCTCTTATTATGTTCCACTCGGGAGCGGCTGAGTCACGTGCGACACCTAGTGGTAAAATTCGATATTATCGGTCCGATCAGGTATTTGGCTAGCAAAGTGCTTTGAAAATTTTTACATTTTACATTCTTCCAACCCTAATTACTACACATCTAAGATGCACTAAGCAGTGTACCCAACATCTCCAAATCTACCCAAAATGAATTATTAATTAACAACAAATTCCCAGATTTCACTACAAATCAACTTTTCTGAAGGAACTCACTGTGCATCATTTTCAAGTGGTAATTACAAGCTTTCTGTTGGTACAGAGGTCTAAAATAGCCAGGGGTCCAGAAACAAATCCAAAATCAAAATAAATCCAAATCCAAAGAAAACTGTCGGTTACGCTGACCTATAAAACGCTATTCTAAAAGGAAAATTACATCGTTAGAAAGCCTAGTGAAGAAATGAATTGTCAATCATTCAGACTACTAAAAAAGGGGACAATGCCGTAAAGAACGCGTGTGGCATTAAGCGCAGGTATTTTGTAAGGTAAGCAGACATCAGATATGCGCGTATATTTCACAAACGGATTGTCCAAGACAATTATATAGTAGACCACAAAGAATCAAACATATGCGTAAAAGCAATGGCAAGGTTGTATATGCATACGTTATTTACTCGCAGATATCGACTGTAGAATTACATGGTATGATTTCGTAAAACGTTGTCTCGTTGGTTAAATTTGCAAGACTTGTAGCTGAACAGATTTGTCCTGACAAGACAAGACAGGCCAATATACAGATTGTAACAGTTTTATATAGCCTCACATAACACATTCGTTATGTTTTTATGCGAACATTCACTTTGATGTCTTGACATCACATTCCAGAAATAACTGTAAACAACATCTATAGTACGTTTTGGTTATTTATATTGGTTCTAATACTGCGTATTTTTCTGCCTATGAAACAATGAAAACGAGAAATTTACCCCAGGTCTGGTTTGTCAACGCTGGTCTTCAATTAAAACTGTGGTCGTTTGTTAACGTGTCGATTCCAATTGCCTTAATAAACAAATGTTTTAATATAAATTGGACTACCAATGTTTACTATTTACTTTTTAATTCAACGATGAGAGATATACCTCAAACGAAGGCGCCTGCTAAGTAGCTACCCAAAAGTGAAATGGCAGCAACTGGACGCCCAAATATACTCACTCCCATTTCTCCCCTTTTGAGACGCGCTAGCAATAAAAAATGCTAATTAAAATTTAATCAATCTAATTAAAAATGCACTATTGTTAATATAATTGGGCGCTTTTAATGCAAAGTGGTCATCATTGCATGTCAATGCATGAACGCGGCAGATCTCCGCTCCACAGGACAGCTATTTACACGTCTGGCCGCTCCAGAGGACAGGCATTCACACGTCTGGGTACCACCACTCAGTGCGCGCTGCCTAACAATCAACCTATTCTAATAGTCTATGCTGCTGCATACCATCTTTTCTTCAACATCATTCCGATACTTTTATAACTTTTATTAATATAGCAGAAAACATGCACACATCATAAACATTTTGTTGTTGAATTGATTAATTCGACTCTCATCGTCATTTCCATATAATCGCAAAATGACAAGAATAAATACAATGAAAACGCGGACTTGCGTGAAATTTTTAACGGATATAATTGGACTCTCATCGTCATTTTCATATAATCGCAAAATGACAAGAATAAATACAATGAAAACGCGTGAAAAAGCAAAAGGGACGATTGCTAGAATTAACCTGTTATTTTACCCTGACAAAAAGTGTGGAATGCGATCTTTCCCTGTTTGATTTTACTGTATATCCAAAGTGAATTATACAGAACTACCACATACCTCACATAACTGTGTCACATATTTTGAGTCAATTATAAGGGGCTAAGAAACAAAATCCGGATGGAAATATTCTGCAACCGAATTAAAGCGTTTGCATGTTTTGCTACATAATATCCTGGCCGAGCGCGAATGCTTAATATTTTATAAAAATAGACTTGATGCTAAAGCAAGAAAAGAACAGAAGAGCATACATGTTATAATCCCATGTTATAATCCTCAATCTTAATTTCTCATCTGTTCCAAGAAGTCGGCAGGCTATAACCAAAAGTAGCCTACTGTGCGACATAACATAAAAGTTTGAATTGAAGTAATTATTATGAAAATAATAAATCACAGCGGCAGATTTTTACTTGACCAATGAGAAATGTTCAGCGCTGCTAGACCCACAGCCAAAGTTCCTGTGCTTTTGGAGAAGTACTACCCGCTGAGCAGGGACATTTTTGGGGGTAAAATAATTTAGACCCTGGTCCTGCGGTGGAAAAGCACTCTGAGATCCTAAAAAGGTTCCTAGTTTCTGCGGCAGAAACGGCAGCACTTTGAACCGCGTACTGAAAGGTGGATTACACAGTTGGGCGCAGTATATTTATTCGCCTCCGGGCGGCGGTGTAATGATACGTGTGGACGGGGCCTAGCAGCCAAGTGAACGTTGACCGAGTATTTTTTATGATCTGAAAGAGTACATTAGCAAACGGTGCAAAAGTAGCTGCATAAACAGTTGATTACAGTAAGTTTTAGCACATTCGTTGCAAAACACGTAGCCAAGCTAGGAAGCTATTCGCCAAACAATGAAAACGAGAAACTTACCCCAGGTCTGGTTTGTCAAGGCTGGTCTTCAATTAAAACTGTAGTCGTGCGTTAACGTGTCGATTCCAATTGCCTTACTAAACAAATGTTTTAATATAAATTTGACTACCAATTTTTATTATTTGCTTGTTAATTCAACGATGAGAGATATAATGGTTTCACAAGGAAGACTACCTCAAACGAAGGCGCTTGCTAAGTAGCTACCCAAAAGTGAAATGGCGGGCAGGAAGCCTTTGGGGTTTTATCGACGCTGAGAATGCAGGGATTTTTTTCCAGACGCCACTGACCAGCAAACAAGGAAAGGGTAGAATCTGATTGTAGAAAGAATCTTCTCATCTTGATCATCACACTGTTGTTATTATAAGTGGGCGCTTTTAATGCAAAGTGGTCATCATTGCATGTGAATGCATGAACGCGGCAGATCTCCGCTCCACAGGACAGCCATTTACACGTCTGGCCGCTTCGGAGGCCAGGCATTCACACGTCTGGGTACTACCGCCCAGTTGCGCACATTGCCTTTCACTTTACTTTTTTTATAAATAAACTTTATTTCAATTATACAAGTCATTACAAACAATTACATAAACAAGAAAATCTAAATACACTAGGCAAAGCATGTTCTATATTAAAAGTCCAGAGTTTGCCAAAGATTTGCATTGCCGTGCTTGATGTCAATTCTCCTTCGATGTTTCAGTTCTATTAAAATGTTCTTGAAAACAGATTCACTTGACACGTAGATGTGATCAATTGTCATTTTACTTTGTGTTTTCCATATGTGCTGATTCACTAGACATATTATTAACCAGTAAAAATCTTTAAGTTTATCATCAATGTTATATATTATTCCATAAAATACAGTTTCTGGTGTAATTGAAATATTAACACCAATAGATTTAATTTGTTCCCATATTTTTCAGATCTACTGCATTCAATCAACAGATGCTCCAAAGTTTCATCTGTATCACAATCAGGCATTGGGCAGGATTTCGTTGTAACAAAGCAACTCCATTTTACAATAGCTCTCACTTGCAATCTCCTCACTGATATTAGCCATGCTATATCTCTCATACTTTCAGAAATGTTTTTTTATTGAACGTAGCCTACCCAGTGATAAAAAATGCGCGTATATTTCACAAACGTATTGTCCAAAAAAATATATGACCACGCAGTCGCAAAAGGGACATATCTACGCGTAAAACCAATGATAAGATTGTATATTCATTCAATGTTTAGGAGAGATATTGACATGGTATAATTTTTTTTTTTAAAACGTTGTCTCGTATATTTCGTTATTCAGTGAGCAGCGTTGTCACTGCTGTATTGGCATATTTGAGGGCTAATGTCGGGTTTATCTTGTTGCTACGGAATATTGCATTACATTATATTACAGGCATTTGGCAGACGCTCCTATCCAGAGCGACGTACAACAAAGTGTTTAACCATAACCAGGAACAAGTGTGTCGAAACCCCTAGAGGGCAGTAGCCTACCGTTCCAAGTGCAGGGAACAACCGCATAGTTCAACTTGGACCCAGTTGGTTAAACTGATTAACGCTAACACAAACAAGAACAGCAACAACGCAGTCTATGAGAACATTCAAGCAATAGTTAAGACGAGTTAAGACTAAGTCACCTACGGAACAACTACCTAGTTACAACCCTAAGCTTACAGTCAATGTAGAGATTAAATTGAGAATACGATTTCTCTCAGCATAATGACGGATTTAAAGACTAAACGAACTCACCCGATATTGTCTTCAAATGGACCGTATTATTTATTTAGACATTGGCAGACTACAGCATAAATTGCGTCTTTTGTTTATATTCAATATTAGTAAATGCAGCGAGAAACTGCAGCTGTAGGTCTTTATGTTATGGTAGCAACGGAACGAAGCGGACTATATATGTATTAGGCTACCGTCATTATTTCATTGTACCAGCGTGTTTTCGCGCGTTTGCACAGAAACTCAGAACCTATCAATGAAATGGACTTAAAGTTTATTTATTTAAAAAAAAGTAATTTCAATTATACACGTCATTACAAACAATTACATAAACAAGAAAATCTAAATACATTAGGCAAAGCATCTTCTATATTAAAAGTCCAGAGTTTGCCAAAGATACAGACTACAGCACAAATTGCGTCTTTTGTTTGCATTCAATATTAGTAATTGCAGCGAGAAACTGCAGCTGTAGGTCTTTATGTTATTGTAGCAACGGAACGAAGCGAACTATATATGTATTAGGCTACCGTCATTGTTTCATTATACAATGAAAACTCGGACTTGCGTGAAATTTTTAACTAATATTGCAGTGGTACACCCACCGTTTGCTTTCATCTATTTTACATTCCTTCAAACTTACTGTTAGCGGCGCAGCGAAATACTTGAGTGCAATAAAATTCTGGCACTTTGCCAAAGCAAAGGGACGATTGCAAGAATTAACCTGTTATTTTACCCTGACAAAAAGTGCGGAAGGCGATTTTTCCCTGTTTGATTTTACTGTATATCCAAAGTAAATTACGCAGAACTACCACATACCTCACATAACTGTGTCAAACGTTTTGAGTCAGTTATAAGGGGCTAAGAAACAAAATCCGGATGGAAATATTCAGCAACCGAATTAAAGCGTTTGCACATTCATTATGTTTTATGCGAACATTCACTTTGATGTCTTGACATCCGAGGCGGCTGAATGCATTCACATTCCACAAATAACTGTTAGCAACATTTATAGCACTTTTTGGTCATTTGTATTTGTTCTAATACTGTAGCTTATTCTTCTGCCTAGTTGGCTTTGCAGAGGTTAGGTAAGAATAGTGTTCACTGTGTGAACTAAACTGTGTTCTTGGCTAGAAATAGCTGTACAAAATAAGTATTCTATCTTATTGAACCTGTGTTTTGTAGTTGTCCGTGACCATGAAATGCACTTTTTGCAGCATCCGCCAAATAAATGTAATGCAATGTAATATAGCAGAAAACATGCACACATCATAAAGATGTTGTTGCTGAGTTGATTGTTTCGACTATCATCGTTATTTCCATATAATCGCAAAATTACAAGAATAAATACAATGAAAACTCAGACTTGCGTGAAATTTTTAACTAATATTGCAGTGGTACACCCACCGTTTGCTTTCATCTATTTTACATTCCTTCAAACTTACTGCTAGCGGAGCAGCTAAATACTTGAGTGCAATAAAATTCTGGCACTTTGCCAAAGCAAAGGGACGATTGCAAGAATTAACCTTGTTATTTTACCCTGACAAAAAGTGCGGAAGGCGATTTTTCCCTGTTTGATTTTACTGTATATCCAAAGTAAATTACGCAGAACTACCACATACCTCACATAACTGTGTCAAACGTTTCGAGTAAGTTATAAGGGGCTAAGAAACAAAATCCGGATGGAAATATTCAGCAACCGAATTAAAGCGTTTGTTTCGCTACATAATATCCTGGCCGAGCACAAATGCTTAATATTTAATAAAAATAAACTTGATGCTAAAGCAAGAAAAGAACAGAAGAGCATACATGTTATAATCCTCAATCTTAATTTCTCATCTGTTCCAAGAAGTTGGCAGGCTATAACCAAAAGTAGCCTACTGCGCGACATAACATAAAAGTTTGAATTGAAGTAATTATTATGAAAATAATAAATCACAGCGGCAGATTTTTACTTGACCAATGAGAAATGTTCAGCGCTGCTAGACCCACAGCCAAAGTTCCTGTGCTTTTGGAAAGTACTACCCGCCGAACAGGGACATTTTTGGGGGTCAAATAATTTAGAATCTGGTCCTGCGGTGGAAAAGCACTCTGAGATCCTAAAAAGGTTCCTAGTTTCTGCGGCAGAAACGGCAGCACTTTGAACCGCGTACTGAAAGGTGGATTACACAGTTGGGCGCAGTATATTTATTCGCCTCCGGGCGGCGGTGTAATGATACATGTGGACGGGGCCTAGCAGCCAAGTGAACGTTGACCGAGTATTTTTTATGATCTGAAAGAGTACATTAGCAAACGGTGCAAAAGTAGCTGCATAAACAGTTGATTACAGTAAGTTTTAGCACATTCGTTGCAAAACACGTAGCCAAGCTAGGAAGCTATTCGCCAAACAATGAAAACGAGAAACTTACCCCAGGTCTGGTTTGTCAAGGCTGGTCTTCAATTAAAACTGTAGTCGTGCGTTAACGTGTCGATTCCAATTGCCTTACTAAACAAATGTTTTAATATAAATTTGACTACCAATTTTTATTATTTGCTTGTTAATTCAACGATGAGAGATATAATGGTTTCACAAGGAAGACTACCTCAAACGAAGGCGCTTGCTAAGTAGCTACCCAAAAGTGAAATGGCGGGCAGGAAGCCTTTGGGGTTTTATCGACGCTGAGAATGCAGGGATTTTTTTCCAGACGCCACTGACCAGCAAACAAGGAAAGGGTAGAATCTGATTGTAGAAAGAATCTTCTCATCTTGATCATCACACTGTTGTTATTATAAGTGGGCGCTTTTAATGCAAAGTGGTCATCATTGCATGTGAATGCATGAACGCGGCAGATCTCCGCTCCACAGGACAGCCATTTACACGTCTGGCCGCTTCGGAGGCCAGGCATTCACACGTCTGGGTACTACCGCCCAGTTGCGCACATTGCCTTTCACTTTACTTTTTTTTATAAATAAACTTTATTTCAATTATACAAGTCATTACAAACAATTACACAAACAAGAAAATCTAAATACATTAGGCAAAGCATCTTCTATATTAAAAGTCCAGAGTTTGCCAAAGATTTGCATTGCCGTGCTTGATGTCAATTCTCCTTCGACGTTTCAGTTCTGTTAAAATGTTCTTGCATACAGATTCACTTGACACGTAGATGTGATCAATTGTCATTTTACTTTGTGTTTTCCATATGTGCTGATTCACTAGACATATTATTAACCAGTAAAAATCTTTAAGTTTATCATCAATGTTATATATTATTCCATAAAATACAGTTTCTGGTGTAATTGAAATATTAACACCAATAGATTTAATTTGTTCCCATATTTTTCAGATCTACTGCATTCAATCAACAGATGCTCCAAAGTTTCATCTGTATCACAATCAGGCATTGGGCAGGATTTCGTTGTAACAAAGCAACTCCATTTTACAATAGCTCTCACTTGCAATCTCCTCACTGATATTAGCCATGCTATATCTCTCATACTTTCAGAAATGTTTTTTTATTGAACGTAGCCTACCCAGTGATAAAAAATGCGCGTATATTTCACAAACGTATTGTCCAAGACAATATATGACCACGCAGTCGCAAAAGGGACATATCTACGCGTAAAACCAATGATAAGATTGTATATTCATTCAATGTTTAGGAGAGATATTGACATGGTATAATTTTTTTTTAAGAAAACGTTGTCTCGTATATTTCGTTATTCAGTGAGCAGCGTTGTCACTGCTGTATTGGCATATTTGAGGGCTAATATCGGGTTTATCTTGTTGCTACAGAATATTGCATTACATTATATTACAGGCATTTGGCAGACGCTCCTATCCAGAGCGACGTACAACAAAGTGTTTAACCATAACCAGGAACAAGTGTGTCGAAAACCCTAGAGGGCAGTAGCCTACCGTTCCAAGTGCAGGGAACAACCGCATAGTTCAACTTGGACCCAGTTGGTTAAACTGATTAACGCTAACACAAACAAGAACAGCAACAACGCAGTCTATGAGAACATTCAAGCAATAGTTAAGACGAGTTAAGACTAAGTCACCTACGGAACAACTACCTAGTTACAACCCTAAGTTTACAGTCAATGTAGAGATTAAATTGAGAATACGATTTCTCTCAGCATAATGACGGATTTAAAGACTAAACGAACTCACCCGATATTGTCTTCAAATGGACCGTATTATTTATTTAGACATTGGCAGACTACAGGATAAATTGCGTCTTTTGTTTAGATTCAATATTAGTAAATGCAGCGAGAAACTGCAGCTGTAGGTCTTTTTGTTATGGTAGCAACGGAACGAAGCGGACTATATATGTATTAGGCTACCGTCATTATTTCATTGTACCAGCGTGTTTTCGCGCGTTTGCACAGAAACTCAGAACCTATCAATGAAATGGACTTTACTTTTTTTAAATAAATAAACTTTATTTCAATTATACACGTCATTACAAACAATTACATAAACAAGAAAATCTAAATACATTAGGCAAAGCATCTTCTATATTAAAAGTCCAGAGTTTGCCAAAGATACAGACTACAGCACAAATTGCGTCTTTTGTTTACATTCAATATTAGTAATTGCAGCGAGAAACTGCAGCTGTAGGTCTTTATGTTATTGTAGCAACGGAACGAAGCGGACTATATATGTGTTAGGCTACCGTCATTGTTTCATTATACCAGCGTGTTTTCGCGCGTTTGCACAGAAACTCAGAACCTATCAATGAAATGGACTTTACTTTTTTTTTTTTTATAAATAAACTTTATTTCAATTATACAAGTCATTACAAACAATTACATGAACAAGAAAATCTAAATACATTAGGCAGAGCATCTTCTATATTAAAAGTCCAGAGTTTGCCAAAGATACAGACTACAGCATAAATTGCGTCTTTTGTTTACATTCAATATTAGTAATTGCAGCGAGAAACTGCAGCTATAGGTCTTTATGTTATTGTAGCAACGGAACGAAGCGAACTATATATGTATTAGGCTACCGTCATTGTTTCATTATACCAGCGTGTTTTCGCGCGTTTGCACAGAAACTCAGGACCTATCAATGAAATGGTTTAGCTATTTCTCACCATAACGACAGATTTAAAGACTAAACGAACTCACCCGATGAACTCTAGGTGGCACTGTCAGACCGTCCCCTCACTCCTAAAAACTAGACCCTATTGTGTCGGATTACTTGCGTCGCCATGGTTGTCCCTTGCCGTAAAGAAGTTTACTCGATGTCGTAACCGTTTAGATTTGGAGCTCCAGCTTTTCCGCACCCCACCTAATGAAAAAGTTCAAATGGCGTGCAAACCATATGGCGGACATAGGTGCTCCCAATAGGAAAGTTGGAGAGCACATTCAGATGCATCAGTCGATGAAGTTTTGTGTTGATCTGACTTACGGTGTGGGAGTTATGGCCTTTTAAAGTATGTCCCTCGTGTTATAGCGCCACCATCTGGCCAACATAGGTGATTTTTAGTGCCTGAGTAGTGGGGGGCCATAGGAACCCACCTGCCAAAATTGGTTGCTCTAGGATTTATGGTTGCTGAGCCTCAGACATTTTAGCGGAGAAAACTGCCACGCCCCACCTAAAAAGTCTAAATGGCGGGCAAACAATATGGCGGACATAGATGGGGCCAATGGCAAAGTTGTAGAGCACGTTCAGATACATATGTCGATGAAGTTTTGTGTTGATCTACCTTATGGTGTGGGAGTTATGGCCTTGTACGCGTCACCCTTTGTTATAGCGCCACCATCTGGCTGACATACGTGATTTTTAGTGCCTGAGTAGTGGGAGGCCATAGGAACCCACCTGCCAAATGTGGTTCCTCTAGGACGTATGGTTGCTGAGCCTCAGACACTTTTAGCGGAGAAAAATAATAATAAGAATAATTAAAGCCGCAAGCGGCGTTGGAAGGGGTCCAAGCATTGGCACCATCGCGCCCCCTATGGAGCGATTTTAAAATGGCTGTGTCCTCATGGTCATACGCCTTCACCCAACATATGTACTGAATATTGTGATGATCGTATAAGAAATAGATTACTTATGGCTAATTTTGTGCTAAGAGACGCTGGCTGATGACTTAGTTGCGTCGCCATGGATGTGTCCTGACAGCTTCCCGTCAAGGCCTTTACTATGTCGTAACACTTAGATGGCATGTCATAACACTTAGATGGTCCGGTGTGCATGCACAGCTGCAGCGCTTCCCTGCCGCAACTAAAAAAAGCGCCACACTAGTGTTGTCACGATACCAAAATTTTGACTTTGATACCGATACCAGGTTTAGTATCACGATACTCGATACTGATTCAATACTCTATACATAACGATACTGAAATTACCTTAATAGATCAGGAACGTAATGTCCACAAGGGCTGACTTCATTTTCAAATTCATGGTTTATGAACAACCTGGTTCATTAACAACCTTTAAGTTGAAGCCTCTGCAACATATGAATATGCATAGGCCTATAGTGTTACAACACTGAACAATGGAGAAATATGTTAAATATATTTCAGAAATTGAACAGTTGTAAACTGAATAATCTTTAAAACAGGTCTTTCACATATAAATAGATTTAAAAACAGCATATTGTAATAACAATACAGCATCTATCTATAATAAAATATTTCCAAATTGGAACACCTATTGCTACTGAAGTGAACTGAGTGAAAGCTTGCGCTGTATCAGGGAAGTGAATGCACAAGCGCAGGTCACCTCACTTGGCAACCTTAGTTGCTACTGCCATCTAGCGAAGATTCTGACAAACTACACTTTTCATCCTCTAAATCAGTAATGCGGGAGACACATTTCCCTGGCTTTTACATTTGACTCAGAACTACCGAACGTCGGAAAATTCAAATACGAAACCGTTTTTTTTTTTTAAGTACCGAGAAAGTGCTGAAGTTTTGGTATACCGTGCAACACTACATCAGACACATATTCCAATCCATTGCTCAGTTTAGCAGAGAATGCACATTTCAGAGCGCCACAGAGACAGATAGAATAATAACACATAAATACACATTTCAAAAAATAAATACGACATTGAGAAAAAACGGAAGAAAGACTGAATATCAACTCGCGAATTGCGTGCTGCTCGCAAAGAAGCCTACCGTTTTATTTATTTATTTAGACATTGGCAGATGAGAAGAGTTTTAGTAAGGCTGACCTATAAAACGCTATTCCAAAAGCAACATCAGACATGTTATACATCGTTAGAAAGCTTATAATCTCACCTACTGAATAAATGAACTGTCAATCAAGCCAAATTGGACTAAGAAGAACGACAACGCCGTACGCAACAGGTGTGGTATTACGCACAGCTATTTTTGAAAAAATCCGACATTTCACAAACGGATTATCCAAGACAATATATGGCCACTCATTCGCAAAAGGGACATCTCTACGCGTAAAACCAATGGTAAGATTGTATATTTATTCAATGTTTAGTCCCAGATATTTACTGTAGAATGACGTGATCATTTTTTTTTTTTAAAGTTAGTCTCGCTTATTTCGTCATTCAGTTAGAAGCGTTTTCACTGCTGTATTGGCATATTTTAGGGCTAATGTCGGGTTTATCGTGTTGCTACGGAATATTGCATTACATTACAGGCATTTGGCAGCCGCTCTTATCCAGAGCGACGTACAACAAAATGTAAAACCATAACCAGGAACAAGTGTGTCGAAAACCCTAGAGGGCAGCAGCCTACCGTTCTAAGTGCAGGGAACAACCGTATGGTTCAACTTGGACCCTGTAGGTTAAACTGATTAACACTAATACAAACAAGATCAGCAGCAACGCAGTCTATGAAAAAATTCAAGCAATAGTTAAGACGAGTTAAGACTAAGTCATCTACGAAACAACTACCTAGTTACAACCCTAAGCTTACAGTCAATTTCGAGATTAAATTGAGAATACGATTTCTCTCATCATAATGACGGATTTAAAGACTAAACGAACTCACTCGATATTGTCTTCAAATGGACCGTATTATTTATTTAGACATTGGCAGACTACAGCATAAATTGCGTCTTTTGTTTATATTCAATATTAGTAATTGCAGTGAGAAACTGCAGCTGTAGGACGTTATGTTATGGTAGCTACGGAACGAAGCGGACTATGAGGCTACCGTCATTGTTTCATTATACCAGCGTGTTTTCGCGCGTTTGCACAGAAACTCAGAACCTATCAAGAAAATGGTTTAGCTGTTTCTCAGCATAATGACGGATTTAAAGACTAAACGAACTCACCCGATATTGTCTTCAAACGGACCGTATTATTTATCTAGCCATTTGCAGACTACAGCATAAATTGCGTCTTTTGTTTATATTCAATATTAGTAATTGCAGCGAGAAACTGCAGCTCTAGGTCGTTATGTGATGGTAGCAACGGAACGAAGCGGACTATATATGTATTAGGCTACCGTTATTATTTCATTATACCAGCGTGTTTTCGCGCGTTTGCACAGAAACTCTAAAACTACCATTAAAATGGTTTAGCTTTTTCCTCACCAAAATGACAGATTTAAAGACTTAACGAACTCACCCGATACTGTCTTCAAATGGATCCATGCCAAAGAAAAGTAATTATTCGTCCACTCAGAAAGGTTTTACTGAAAAACTTTGGGTAGCCTATCCTAGCATGCACGCTAGGTGGCAGTGTCAGACCGTGTTTTCACTGCTAAAAACTAGACCTACGGTGTCGGATTACTTGCGTCGCCATGGTTGTCGCTTGCCGTAAAGAAGTTTACTCGATGTCGTAATCGTTTGGATTTGGAGCTCCAGCTTTTCCGCACCCCACCTAATGAAAAAGTCCAAATGGTGCGCAAACCATATGGCGGACATAGGTGCTCCCAATAGGAAAGTTGGAGAGCACATTCAGATGCATCAGTCGATGAAGTTTTGTGTTGATCTGACTTACGGTGTGGGAGTTATAGCCTTTTAAAGTATGACCCTCGTGTTATAGCGCCACCATCTGGCCAACATAGGTGGTTTTTAGTGCCCGAGTAGTGGGGGGCCATAGGAACCCACCTGCCAAATTTGGTTGGTCTACAACTTATGGTTGCTGAGCCTCAGACATTTTAGCGGAGAATACTGCCACGCCCCAACTAAAAAGTCTAAATGGCGGGCAAACAATATGGCGGACATAGGTGGGGCCAATGGCAAAGTTGTAGAGCACGTTCAGATGCATCAGTCGATGAAGTTTTGTGTTGATCTAACTTATGGTGTGGGAGTTATGGCCTTGTACGCGTTACCCTTTGTTATAGCGCCACCATCTGGCTGACATACGTGATTTTTAGTGCCTGAGTAGTGGGGGGCCATAGGAATCCACCTGCCGAATTTGGTTGCTCCAAGACTTATGGTTGCTGAGCCTCAGACACTTTTAGCGGAAAAAAATAAGAATAATAATAATAATCCTAACAGATACAATAGGGTTCCACCAGCTTCGCTGCTTGGACCCCTAATAATCCTAACAGATACAATAGGGTTCCACCAGCTTCGCTGCTTGGACCCCTAATAATAATAATCCTAACAGATACAATAGGGTTCCACCAGCTTCGCTGCTTGGACCCCTAAATATGCAGAACTAGCACGACCTCTTTCTGTTGGCGCTTTGCCAACACTTCACCAGGACTGAGAGTATCAAGTAACAAGCCAATCCTCCATTTACAGGTGCGGTCTATGCGGAAGGGCGGGTTTCGTCACTAGACGTTTCAAGTCGCCCATTTAGCACTTGAGAAACTTCCAGTTTCGATCGTGGGCCTATTTGATAACATTTCGTGTCTTACAAAGTTCAAAGAAAGACTGGACTGCAGGTTGAGAACATTGTGATAAAGTTATTGGTGGAATCGACGCTCCGAAAGAAAACAAAGAGAAACCTATCACTACCGACATGTTTGCCTTCGCATTTATGCTTCTCTTTTTACAGACAACAGGTAGGAATACCTTGGTGTAGTTACTCGGAATTGTGTGTCCGAACATAAAAATTGTAGCTCAGCTAAAAGTTGGCACATTAATATTAGTGTATTTTTTGGTTAAACTTAGGAATGTTGCTTGTCAAAAAAGCTTACAGTATCTAAAATGACCTTCGGTTTAACCTTAAATTCTTTGTTTTTTTCTTCAAGACAATTCTGCCATGACGAATGCATTTAACAGCAGCTTGGTTGTTACAAAGTAGCCTATCTGTAGGAGCCCATGTGAAAATATGGGTAAATGTCTCTTTGACGGGGTTGGGAACAGGGGAAATATATTTTATCTATTTTTTAAAACGATAAAATATTATTTAAAAATATGTTAATTGATTTCACATGGATGCTAAACTGTGGGTCCGGTGTAGGCCCCTCAATATTTGAGTGCAGGCCAGAGTTAGTCGTAAGGCAATTTATTGTAGGCCTGCGTACATTTAATTACAGGGTTGATGTCGGTTGGCTGTTTAGTTAGTACTTAAATATGATTTTATCTGTATTTTATCCTGGGTTATAATTTTTTTTATAAGGGCATCAGAAGATTACTCAACTAATGTTTTTTTAGAACAACCCTCACAAAATCAGTTAAGGCCATTATTGCCATGTCTCTGTGTAGTTTACATGAGCTTACATGTGGTAAACAATAAGAAAAAAAACTCATCTGTACATATGAAAAGTATTGCCCTTTGTAAGATATAATTATACATGGAATCTGCTTTGTGTAGTATTTACAAGACTCTTGCACTTTAAGAGTGCACCATTATTGTTGGCCTACCTGAAATTAAACTGTATGAAACTAAAATGAATTTTATGCATTGTTCTTCGAAGAGTCTAGTTTTTACTAGGACAGTCACTACATGAATTCCCTCTTCTCATTGGTCGAAAAGTTTACCAGCAGCCTTCATTTTGTTGGGTTCAAAGTCCACGGGTCTTTTCCCCACATCAGTTTAACTAAGGCCTGGTCAAAATGCGGGTTCAAACTACTGTATGCTCTCTTATATTAGTTTTTTAGAAAGATTTGGCTCAGTTATGTTTTCCCCTTCTCATCAGAATTATACTTGTCCTAGTAACTCTCTACCAGTTTCCCCACCCCCGAAACTGCCACTCACTCAGCAAACAAGGAAGTCATCAGGTGTAGTTCTCAAAGCGTCTCATTTTACACACTGCAAATGTACGCATGTCTGCAGTCAGCATTTCAACATTCTGGTGCTTCCAGCTGAAGGGTATTTTTAATGGTGAAAGTGTGTCTAAATCACAGATCTTTAATCCAGACTTAGATTTCAGTTTACCTCATTTGTGGTCCTCATGGCTTGGGGAGCCAGACTTCTTTATTTAAAATCAGAGAGTGAGATTCTTTTCCACTGATACAATCTCCAACATTTGATCACTTATCTGGTGTGAATTTTGAGATGGAAATTGTTGTTGATGTTGAAATTCCCACAGTTACTCATCCTCAAGCAATTCCTTTGTGTGTCTCGTTCTGAAAATCGAGCGTGAAGTATCGGGAAGTAACTCAATGAATATACCTTATTTAAGTTTCAGTTTGCAGCTTTGCGTTGTGTTCCCAGGGTTAATGCATGGTTTTGCTATATGTGCTGTGCTTATGTAGCAGTTGAGTCATGCATCGCACGCCTGTATACCTCACCACACCCAAAGGGTTTAGGGAAATGACCATGTTTACAGGCTCCTGCCTAGTAGATCAGTGACTCTTTTAATGACATCAGCAGTGCGTAGCCTGACCACCTGTAGCCTCCCATGTGGCTCCGTTTGTGCGCCACCCCCGTGTATCAGGGGGAAAAATATCAATTCAATGATTTTCCTTTTTTCTTGTCCTTATGAATCTTGTGTAGGTCTTTGTGTTTGTGGCAAAGGGCAGAGTCAGTCCCAGAGCAGGGGCATTGTTCAGTGTGTTAACTGATCCTCTGTGCTCTTGCATCAGTGAGTTGGGCACAGGTGTCAGACTCCAGTCCTGGAGGGCCGGCAGGGTCTGTTGGTTTTAGGGGTGTCTCGGCACCAGTGGTTCATTTCATTGATTGGCTGAAGAATCCTCACAGCGTTTCCTCAGGGCCTTCATTGGCAGCTGATTGAATTGAAACCACAGAAACTACAGACCGTGCCACCCCCCTAGGACTTTTATTGGCACCTCTTGTTCTCGGGTATGTTGGCTAACTGCTAAATGCTTACTGCTGCAGTCTTGTTTCTGACTTTGGGGTTAAAGCAAAAAGTGATCAAATTAATAATCAGTAAGCTGAAAAGATATTGACTCCTGGAGTCTCTGATCTATCAGTGAGCTTCCTGAGGCTTGTGGTTCAATATGCACTGTAGGACTAACTTGGAAGTATGTACTGTGTATTTTATACCCTGATGTTCGATTAGATGTGATGTGTATGATACAGATATGCTTTTAAAGGAGACCACATGGTTAACTGCTTGAAACTGTGGTTACTGTGGTTCTTCTCCAATGACATGATTTGATTTAAAAATGAGGAGAGCGATTTTTGTTTTTCAATGTAGATTGATTTTTCAAAAATTTGGGAACAATAATAAAATTTCTTGAAATGAGTTGGAACATCAAGTTTTTGCCGAGTAAAGATCAGATCAGTCCTGATGTCATGAAGGCCAAGGCTCTGCCTCTGGAGCTTCAAAGTTTTTAGGAGGAAAAAAGCTGGAGAAGGTTCTAAAAATATTGGGGATGTTTTGAACCTTCCTAGGAACACTGTTAAGTCCACTGTAACAAAATTTTTTTTAAAGTATGACATGGTCCAGACATTACCAAGACCACCCTTTTTTCCACTAGTGCATAGCCAATCAGGGTTTCAAAAAAAGAAAACATAGCTGAGTAATGTTCTCTAGCAAGAGATGATAATTGCGCCACTAACAGCTGACCAGAATCCTTTCGTGTGGTGATAAATCATTGTACAGTTAGCACAGAAATACCTGAGCATTCCAGGCACTTCTGTTCAAGCAGAGCATGTTTATTCTTCAACAGGGAACATTGTAAATAAATGCAGCCTTTCTGGCTAATAATTTCTAAAGGGAATGTGCTAATGTAGGCTGCAAAAATGAAAGGGAACATTCCTTGACTTTCTGTTTAGAGTGTAGCCTATTTTGTATCCCATGTTAGTCTTTAAGAATGAAAATGTTGCGGTCAAAATGAGGGCTTAATTGTTGGGTTAAAATCTGAAAATGATCTAGACTAATTTAATGTTAGCTTTGCATAACCTGAGACCGAAGCACTGCTTAACACTGATAAGCTACACTTACGATTGCTATGATTCGAATGAAGATTTTGGTGTTGGGCCCTATCTGGGTGGGATTTGTTTTACTGGGGAAGGAAGAGTAATTTAACAGAGCAAGCGAGTCATTTCAGTCTCAAATTGACAGGCGGAATGCGCCCAATTTTACCGACTGCATAGACACAATTCCAGCATATTTTACCTGTAATCATGAAGAGCCTTATGAATATTGACCTCAGGTGATTGGTCCAGTAAACATTGGACTCCCAGTTGAGAATGATTTATGCCAGGAGTGGAGCAGACACTGTGTGGCATCCGTTTCTCTGAAGTGCAATTCAAGATATGTGCGCCAGCAATGTACTGGCTAACACAGGGGTGGGCAATTCTGGTCCTGGAGGTGTGTATGCAGATCTTTGTTTCCACCGACTACCCTGGGTAACTGAGCTGATTGACTGTGTGTACACCAACAATGTAACTCGTAAATTAGATCACATTAAAACGTTTCATATGGGGACACAAGAACAGTCTTCGGTCGACGTTCTTGCGCTTATCAAGAAATGTCGCTAAAGTATTAAATGGCTTAAATGTTCGGGCTGATTAAATAATTAAGGCCAGCCACCAGATGTTGGCATGAAAACCAGAAACGGATACGTTCCTTGTTGCCCATCTGTGCGCTAACCTGAATCGCTCTGTGTGCGCCATGATTGTTCATTTTCACCTCACTGCACATTACGTTTCCAGGTCAGGCAGGATGGTGGCCTTCTGAGACGTCACTTCTAAAGTGTTTTACACTATTCAGCATTGTTCGTTGAAACCGACTGAGGATGTAGAGCATTAGCTGTCCCCAGTTATACCTTACCCCTCCATGATTTAAATTTTGCCATCCCTTGCCCTGTTCCTTTCTCTGTACAGACACGGTGGCCTTCGACGTGACAACGAGTACTCCAGTCGTCAACGTGCCGGAAAACCAAGGTCAGTTTGAGCTGTCTCTGAAGGAACTATTATGGAAACAGAAACTTCAATCTGCTTTTGTCATCTTTATTAATGTCAAATAGGTCAAGTTGTAATTAATTGCAATTCATTTTTGCATTTGTATTTAATTAAAAAAAACATTTTTTCTAGGGGCTGACCTAAAATGTTCGTATACTGCTGACTTTGGAACTCCCAGACTTGAATGGAAATTCAAGAATTTGAAGGCGTCTCAAACTCTTGTTATCTTCAATGGAGCCCCCACTGGTGAGATTAGTCTTTATTTCTCTCACTCATTGCCATTTAAAATTTTCAGTATTCCAGTATTTAAGGTATGGGAAGTCAATCGCATACCTGTCAACTGTGTTTTGTTGTCATATCAATCAGGTATTGACCTCACAGCGGCATAGAATTTAATATTTTAATGACTGAAAGTTAACAAACAATAACAGTTTGAGTAATGAAGGTCTTGCCTCATACGTACAGTATGTTGCACATTCCTTGTTGGTGAAAGGCATGCATTCCTATTCACCTGTATGTTGTTGTTACCAGCCTGTTCATTGCTCTGTGTTGTCAGACTAGTTGTGATGGGTGATGGGGATTATCAATAGGCAATGAGCAAGGCTGCTGGCCCAGGGAGTGTTTGCTAGTGTGTTCCTCAAGAACACAGGCTGTATTGTCCAGAATACACTTTTTATAAGGAGGTGAGTGCTTCAATGAGTGGTGCGATTGGTCCATACTGCATACATGTGCTGGTTACATGGGCTTCGCAAAACAAGTTGACTGAACGGAATCTTTATGGTGTGAGGCAAACTTATTGGATACACCTAAACTTTGGACCTTACTTCTTATAACCATTGCAAAAAAAAGCCTAACAATAACAATTTGCGAGATCAGCATGATACTAAATGTTAACTTGTGTTCATAAACTATCTTGAGGCTGTCATGAAATATTCCATGTCCAAGATAGACATTTCATTTGGACTAGCCATGCTGAGTGAGGGGGAAAAAAACAGTAGTGGTAATGTTCTGGGTAACCTACAAAATTCAAATTGCTATACGGATACTGTGCTCCACAAATGTAATTAATTAGGTATATAATTTTATTCATTTATAAATTTAAAATGTACTAACAAGCACCCCAGGAGCAGTAGATGCTAACCGACCCCATGACCATGGCCAGTTAGCTCCAGTTTATTCTTATCTGACCATAACACATGGTTTCAGTGCCATGTAGCAGATTCCACATGCTTATTTTTGTTGATTGCTCTCAGCTGAGGCTTTTTCTGGAAACCCATCCAAAAAGCCAACTGACATGGAGTTTGACATTGTGTCTCCAAGATCTGAAAGTTTTCCGAGATCTCCAATTGTAGCCTTGAATTTTTCTTGGCTGCCCAAGCCATCTGCCTCACTGTGTATGGGGGCAAGGTGCACTTTTGTCCTCTCCCAAGTGGTTTTGGCATTTCCCCAGTGGTTTTAAACTTCTTATTGAGCTAATAGTGGAAAATTGTTTTTTTTTTTAGTTTGTACTGTAACTGTCCCTTTACTTGTGAAAGTCAACAACTTTTTATACTTCTGAGAGTTCTACGCCTGTCCTCATGGCTTATTTCCAATTTATATCCCAGTACATCAGGAGGTCATGGGAGACCACAAGACTCTTTCCTCATATGGAGATAAGCTTGTACATGTTACTGCGGATTTATGTTTTGTTGGATGTAATAAAAAAATGTATACTCGGCTGTTGTAGTTCAAAATAATATAATTTTTCAATTTTTGAACGTACAATATATGTACAATATATATGTGTGTGTTTATGTATGTGCACTGGCACAAATTATGGAAATGCTGAGCTTAAAGAAATTTTAGTACTCTTAAAACTTTTATCTGTGCCCTTTCTTCTGTTGTTGTTTCTTGTAGCAATGTACACCTGAAAAATGTATTCAGAACAGTTATCATCTTGACCAGGACTGATAATGACATTACGTGACTATCAGTAATTTGAAATAAAACCAAAAACCAAAAACATACTCGCACTGCTCAATTATGTAGGTATGAACTAATATATGCAGGAAGGTGTAATGATTATTACTTGTTTGACACAAATGCTAATTATTTCTTCACTTTTGTTTTATGTTGATGTTATATTTATTACATAATATTTTCCAAAAAATGAAATGGTTGCAAAATATTGTATGAATCGTTAAACTGTTTATAAATAACAGTGTTTCCATAATTTGTGCCAGTACTGTATGCTAAATGAATATATTTATGAACAAATGAAGCTCTATGCAGAGGATAGGCTCCTGTGTAGATGTGAACAGTATTGCAGTGAACCAGAAGGAGATGGCAAAAATATGTTATATGTTGTGTGCACTTTCACCTTAATGAACTCGATACTGTTTTTGTTCCACAGCGGGGTATACTGGCCGCGTTGAGCTGTACACGGGCGGTCTGAGGTTCAACAAAGTGACACGCGCAGACAACGGTGAATATACCTGTGAAGTCTCCTCCAGCCAGGGTTTCGGAGAAGCCGTCGTGAAGCTGGTCGTACAAGGTTAGTACTCTTACAACCTCAGGGATGGGCTGGGATTGTGCAAGGCCTGTGAATAAAGGATTCATTTCATCCAAAAATGGTTGACCAAAAAGTGCATTTGAGAGGACTATACATTTTTCAGAAAGAAGACAAAGCATTTAAAAAAAAGTTTTTTTTAAATTTTTTATAACAAAGTAGGTCAATGGGGAGCTTAATTCTCTTTCGCAGTTATGACCTGGGGAATGGCAGGGGCAGTGGTGGGGAATGTAGGGGGATTGTGCAGCCAGTCAGACGCTGGAGTGATGAGCTTTTTTTCTGGGAGACGATCATATCGAGATTCACTCCTGAGAAGCAGTCGGCTGATCCCGGGCTGATTTAGCTTATGGTATAGGACATTCCAACCCTTAGGTGAGTAGCTCAGCTGGTTTTTATCACACGCACTGGCCCTTGGGGGCTTCAGCTCAAAGCCCATAACAGCGCTACGGTTCACTCCGTGGAATGCACTTATGTTCCATGCACTCTGACGTGTTGTCTCTTGTGTATTGTTTCTGTCTGGATAAGAGCGCCTGCTAAATAACTGTGATGTAATGGCTGGCTGGGTCAGAGGGCCTGTTGTGATCCAATGGCTCTTCTGTGCAGTGCCGCCCTCCAAGCCCCTGTGCAGAATCCCCACGTCTGTCACCACCGGGAGGCAGGTGACGCTCTCCTGCTTCGACAAGGACGGCTCCCCACCCTGCACCTACAAGTGGTTCAAGAACAACACCCCCCTCCCCGAGGACCCCAGCAAGTTCCCCGCCTTCAAAAACTCCTCGTTTACCATCGACTCCAAATCCGGCGATCTGGTCAGTGCCCCCCCCACATCCCGAACAGCTTTTTAAATTAAAATTTTTTTTTTAAAGAGATGCATGTAAATCAACTCGAAAGAGTAAAAAAGGAAATTTTCTTTCTTGTTCCTTTGTCAACAAAACCTGTTCACCAAAGAGCACTATCTGTTTGGTTCTTTGTCATTTTTCTAAGTACCAAAGCAGCACTCATCTCCAGCTTTGTTTCCACTTTGTTACTCACATAAACATGTTTTTGTAAAGACAATGTTTAAATTGGTTCTTAACAAAAGATGAGAATAGCTTTATGTTGTGTCCCCCTAAAATCTGTGTGCTCATGGGACCAGTGTACTTAATTTAGCAAGTGCTTCTTTCCAGACCTAAGCTTGTCATTTATATGTATGAAATTAAGTGGGATTTTTGGGATTTAATAATGGTAATAGTAATCCAATTAGAGCTATGTTTTAAACTATGTTAATCCTAGCTAAATCTCTTCTTTGAATTCAACCCACTGGTATCTTTTTACTTATGTTTTCAGCTATATGTTGGAACTACATGAGTTTTTTTGGAAACTCGTTTTGGATTAGGTCCTCCTGTGTGTGTTTTATATTTTTACCTTCTTTATGCTTGAGTTGGGCAGTCATGATTATGTGCAAGTAGAATGTTTTGTGCCATCTTTTGTCTGGCACAAAAGACACATGTATGCGATTAGTAGTTTCTCTGGTCTGAAGAGGTGGCTTTAAATCTCCTCTCTTCCTCTTCCAGGTATTTCCGAAGATCTCAAAGTTGGATTCAGGATCGTACTTCTGCACAGCCAGTAATGGCGCTGGTGCTCCGCAGAGCTGTGCCGCAGTCCAAATGGCAGTCCGTGAGTTCTCCCAATCAATCTTTCTCATATCACAGTTAGGGTACAGTAGTGCAGACTAGCATATTAACTAGCATATTAGCACAAACTAGCGTATTAGACATGTCCCCTGCCTGAAAGGAATGTGGATAAACTGGCTTGGTTCTTTTCTTACCTGACAACAGGAAATTGAATGCTACATTGCGTGTTCTTTCTTGGGGTGTAAATCATGGTATTGTACACCCCATTTTAAATGGGAACACAACTTGTAAATTGTACCTTGTTTATTAATCTTATGAATGTTCAGAGAAGTGTAGGGTTGAGGATTGAATAAATATGTTTATTTTCTGAACCTAGCTGTTTTAGCAGATCAGTGCCCTTGTACAATGTTCGGCACTCTAAATTTTGAACACAAGTGTTACTGTGTGCTAAAACCCCAATTAGATCAACAATTAAATCTTCAAAATCTTTATATCAACATGGGCCTTCGTCGGTTGGTCACTCATTCAGTGTTAAAGAGAGAGGTGCATTACACCAGCCCTTTAACAGAATATGCAGATTATTCTGAATAAGTAAATTAAATGCAGGAATTTTAAGTTAACCATAAGTAATAAAATACATGCAAGCTATCATCCATGAATTACCTAAACTAATAACAGATTGTGAATGAACTAAAACAAGAATAATAATGGTAACAAAGAACGATACAATGAATAACAGGTTACACACAAAACAATGAGGAAATTAACTGAGCAAGATGTTAAGTTAACTAACAAGAGGCACTCTTAACCAACGTATGCGTTTTTGCGCAAGGTGTAAAAACATCTTGTGTGACTTGTGTAACCAAGACAGCAGGGAAGGCAGGAAAGGGGGAGAAACAAGAAGGGGAGGGTCTCCAAATCTCAGGGCACAAAATTCAAAATGGAAAATCACATCAGCCCAGGTGTTGAATGGGGATTCCGTTATTACGCCAAAAGCCTGAGGCTAGACTGTAATAATTCTGTGTGATCCAACAAAGCTGAGAACCTGGAATAATGGCTAGGAGCAGGTTACTTCAGGAGGCATACCAAAACCACACCCAAACCTAGATAAGAACAAAAAAATCTCAAAAAAACAGCTGGTCCAAAGATAAGGAAAAATTAAATCGCCATGAAAATCACAAAACGTAGGAAAAGCTGAAAATATAAAAAAGAAAAGACTCAAACCAAGGTGTGAGTTATCCTTATATCTTTCTAGTTCAGGGGTCTGTTCAATTGCCCTATTGATTGTAAGAATTCCTTCCTGCTTGGGGACTGGGAATACCATTAAGTGTCCAGGTTTTCATACAAACTTGCGCTTATTGTATGTGGCTTTGGATAAAAGCATCTGCCAAATAAATGTGATGTAATGTTACAAACAAGATGGTTTGCATGGTAGGGCAGGTGTTGGGCAATGAAGGGTTAAAACGCAGCTCTACATATTGTCTTTGATCTCATAGGCGATGATAGCAGGGGTTTGAGGCTCTTGGAGACCCTGAAAGGGAGGAGGAGGATTGCGTTTAGATGTGTTTCTGCCTTTTGGATCTGGTTTACTGGATTCTTTACTTTCCAGGTGCAAATTTATTACCATAGGGAGGGAAGTAAAAGACCAAAGGGAACACTAAGTAAAAAGGAATACAGATATTCCTACATTTGCGGCATAGTATCTCGTACCAAAACATGCATACTATAAATAAAATCATCAGCTGCCTGACGGGGACTATGAGAAGTGTCATAAACTGGATAGAGTATACCAATTTTAAGTGCAGTATGATTTACTGTAGAGAATATTAATATGTATTTTTTTTTCAGAAAGGACCCAGCACTGGGTGAAGTTATAAGTTTCCAGGAGTAAAATACAGACAAAAAAAAAACCTAAAAAAAAAATCTAAGCTACATCAAAATGTCAAATTATTACCGTTATGCGATTGAATTACCATTGTTTGATTAGAAGAATGACTGAATATTTGCTCTTGCCTGAACCTAAAACAAACAGAAAGCCCATGATCATATCTGTCAAATAGATCAAGTTGGACTCAATATGTAAGAAGAGTGTGTGGTGTAGCCTGTTTTTATTTATGAATAAACATCAACTCATAAACGCTTAATAAGCCATGAAGTGCCACCTTATTGAGGGAGGCAGAGCCCTCTTGAGAGAGGCAGAGCCCTACCTGCACTATGTACCTTGTGTATAGGATGGGCTGGTACTGACTGAAGTTCAGATAAAGAAGTAATGGCTGCTGTGCTCTGTGTGCAGAGGACTTGAACACGGGGGGCATTGCCGCTGGCGTCATCATAGCTCTGTTGGCACTGGGATTGCTGGCATTTGGACTGTGGTACGCTCATCGCAAAGGATACCTTCCCAGTGAGTTTAATACTTACCACTGATTTTTAATATTCAAAATTGAAAGCAGTGTGATGGTTAGAATTCAAAAATTAATTGTAAATACAAGAATAACAAGAGTGTTTTTCTAACCCAGTGCTTTTTCATTTACTCTTTACAGAAAAGTCTGAAAGGTGAGTATTTTCTTTATATTTATACCAAATGGATAACTTGCATGTTGCATGTGCTTTAAAAAAATAATAAATTGGAATTATTATCTCAAGAATTATTATAATATGTATTGCTGAATGCCAATATACAAATGAATGAGCTATACTAGTAAATGTTTTTTTTCCATGCACCGAAGGCAAACCTAGACCACTTTCATCTTAACACAGTGAACATGGGCTCATGCCAATATCTAACGTATCATGTAAATGCTAAGGACTGATCAGGTAGCTGGTGAGTCCCATATACCTGTACCTACATGTAACAGTTCTTTGAGCCAGAGGCCTGGTTGCTATAGGAAAATGAGCCTGCCTCAAGGTTCTTTTTTTCTTGCAGAATCTGCCTTAAAAAAAAAAAAAAAAAAAAAAAAAAATATACAAATTAAAATGGCTCTGAAAGAACTTGGTTGTGAAGATCGTTGTGGGCCTGAGTGGTGGAGTGGGAGGGGGAGGTACAGGGGGAGGGATTGCTTGCTTAATTTCCATGTCTCCTTCCACAGCAAACCCCGGGCACTGTACCAGCCACCATCTGACTATGTTGACGAGGAAGACGTAAGTACACCAGTGGAGCTAGGGCAGGGTTGGAGTTTGAATTTGGCAAGATGAATTTACCTCTGGTTGACTAAACTCCACACTGACACAGTAACATTAGTTTACCATTAGTTAATTGGTTGGTTAAGTGGTTGTTAAATTCCTGCCACCGCCTCCCTTTTAGCAGGAGGCTGATATACCTTTCTACTCAAAGGTGCAGAGGATTGTAGTCTTGCAGTTTATTCAGTGTCATTAAGGATGGGTGGAGGCAGATTCTGAGGTGGATGTGTTTGCATTTCAGGGGGAGTTCAGGCAGAAGTCTTCCTTCGTGGTCTGAACAGTACTGGAACAGAACTGGTGGGCAAGCACTGATAAAACGGCCGCATTGGAACTGTAGAGGAAGATCACTACCAACTCACATGTGGGCTTGGTGTTGATGCATTCTGAGGTTTTAATGTATTGGGAACATTTTTATACTGAGTTGCTGGATGAACATATCCATTTTAAATCACTCCTAATTTTCTGGGTAGGACAAAAGCTTTCTCAAATTCTAACATTGCTCGTCTGTGCAGCTGTCCCATTTGCACTAACTCTCCCCCCCCCCCCCCCCCCCCCCCCGTGCTATGCACTGTGACTCTTCGTTTGAGCCGTAGATGGATAGAAACAAAACCAAACAGGGTCATATGCTTATATGAAATACTTCAACCATACTTGCGATGTTGGGAAAATTTGAAAACATTTCTGCGGGTCCCTGAGAATTTAACTAGATGTTTTCCTAGCCAAATTGTGCGATCTCATGAAAGGCTATTTTTTTAAATAGTGAAAATTGGTGAACATGTATGTTTCTTTTAAATTGTCTGTAATCTGCGGGAGTTTGTTTAAAGGGATGATTCATTTCCATTGTATTTGAGCCAGGTAGCTGGGAGAATGTAAACGGTGCTGGGCTTCAGTTTTTGGGGTGGAGTTGGTGACACAGAAAGGGGGTCATTGGGTAACATTGGAGCTGGTGCGACTGGATCAGACTGTGTGTGTAACATAGAGCCCTTGTGCTTCTGCCTGTTTCAAAACAACTGTAAGCACCCTTTTATTCTTTATATAAGCCATAATGCACCTTTTTCCTGTGTGCAGTCCTGGATATTATTCCCTCAATCCACACACTATTTCCTTTCTGAGTTATTTTGCTTTCATATGGCCTAAACAAGGTGGAGCCATAATATTGTGTGGTTGCTTGACTGGTTTGAACCAATCACTGTGTGTTGCTGTGGAGGACCGAGCCTTTTGATTTGTTTAAAAGAGTCAGTGATTGACATCTTACCTCATAGTTCCATAGTTACTAGGCTCATTAAACCTCACTACATCTCTGTAAATCAGGACATACAACAATATGGATTTCCCTAATGCAAATTATGCTTGTTTGATACTGTGTTATTAATTGTCACTGTACAGTAAATCTAAGATGTTTCAACCAAGGTTCATGTTTGTTGTAAACATTTTTTTTTTTAAAGAATTGTCCTTTTTCTTATGCTCTCTTAATTATGTGTTGTAAATACTGTGCTGTGTGCTTATTTGCCCCTACGCATTATTTCGGCTATGAATTATTTTTAGCTTGATTATTGAGGGGCCTTTGTTTGTTTTTTATTGTTCATAATGATAACAGCACCCCCTTTAGTACAATGTAGAATTGCAGCCTCTGGTTTTAATGGTCATTAGTAATGTGTGAGGAGAGAAATTAAATGTTATTGACTATAGATTTAGACATTTTGCTAGAATTTCCCCCTTTGTGT
Organism: Anguilla anguilla; assembly: GCF_013347855.1. Lineage (NCBI taxonomy): Eukaryota > Metazoa > Chordata > Actinopteri > Anguilliformes > Anguillidae > Anguilla > Anguilla anguilla. The sequence goes on from NC_049209.1 coordinate 27,844,789, forward strand.
TGTGAAGAATATTAATAAATTTGATTTTATTTAATTCTTGATTTTGGAGATTTTTTTTTATTTTAATTTTTTATTTAACCAGAATAGACTTCATTGATTAATTTTTTTTTTTTTTAAAGAGTGACCTGGCCTTGTCTAGAATCAATTCGATTACACTGAATTGGAGACAGACAACATATATCAAAATACAGCAAACTGAGTTAAAATAACAATCATTATTGCAGTACATGGCACCAAATCTATCCAGAACACAGGCATGGCAATGAGACCATCCCTAGATCATTAATCAAACATTTAAAGACACCAAGAGAGAACAGGTTAGAAAGCTTAAAATGTTTTTGTATCATATTCCAGGTAAGGGGAACAGAATACATGAATGCCCATTTACCCAACTCTGTACGGACGTTGGGGACATACAACAGGAATAAATCCCGAGAACGGAGGCAATGACCTCCAGCAATTTTTCCGAGAGATATAGGAGCATGAATATGATGGCAGTGGTCTGAAAATTGGCTAAAAAGTACCAGCAACTTAGACTACAGGTGGCTAATGCAGGCTAGCCAACCCGTGCATACACAATACAATGGTGTGTGAGTGCCTTACAATTGGTAATAAATTACAGTTCCTGTAGCGATTGTGTTTGTAGTCAAGTCTGAATGAAATGTATAGGGTGTATAGTCTTTCAGTTTGTGTACATCTATGGCTAGTCCAGTAAAATCCTTAATGCAATAAAATCTCAGGAGTCATTAAATATATTTTAAGCTCTGAGAACCCAACAAGTGTTTTTTTTTTTCAAGAATGGTTTCATCTAAGTATTTTTTGAAATTATAGTGATGCATTTTTATTACAATTTTAGCCATCCAAAAACATGGTTGGTCTCAAGTGTATAAAAATTGCTTTAGATTTTAATGTACATGAAATGAAGATTTGTAAGACTGGAGACCAGTTGGAAGGCATTAATATTTCATATTTGCTTAAAAGGGTTACATGAGCCTCTTACAGAGACATCAGTTGAATAAAACTTCAAGGGCCAGCACCAGCTGAACGGACTGTTAATGTAAATTACATTTTTTCCAATGGCAGTATACTCCATTTCTTTAATGGAATGTAAATTTAGTGCAGATGTGATTGCATTTATTCTGGAGATAGATGCCATGATCTTTGGGTGAGCTCATTCCGTTTAGGATACAGTGGATGTGTGATCTTCATTCACTTTATCACAGATGCATACAGGCAGTAAAGGACTGTTTGGGTCACCAAAGGGCCTCTAGCATATTAGTCCAACAGTGCAGGCATATCCCTTCTATTATAAAAAGGATTTGTATACAACAGGAAATTGCTCTGTTGGAATGCAGCAACCAGCGCCGGCTCGACCCAATAAGTGACATAAGCAGCTGCTTAGATCCCCGCGACCACCAGGGGGCCCCCTGATTAAAATCAGATCCTGCTTAGAGCCCCTTAAAGGATAGGGCTGGCACTGAAACAGCCGTGTTGCCCTGTGGCCATCTCTTGCCAAATGGCTGAGGTTAAGGGGGAGTGGTCTGGGATAATATTTTCCCACAAGGCAGTAGAAAAATAAGTTTGTTGTTAAACATTGTGTTAAAGTCTTACCTTGGCTCGAGTACATGCCCCATTTACCAGCACAGTGATTCCGACACAGCCGTGGGCAATTTCATGCCTTGGATGAAAATGTGATTTAGGTCATTGAAGGCCACCGAATGATTTTGCAGCACTTCTAACAGAGTGGAGATGTTTGACAGTATCATGGCCAAGTTATAATAAGGCTGCCCATTCATCTCACAGTTTAACTGGAAAATTAAATGCTTCCCTCAGCCTCAGAGAGTATCTGTGGATTATGTGAAATGGCTGCAGTGCTTTACTTAAAAGTGGGTGGGAGATGTTCAGCACTTTAAGATCTTTGAAAGAGATTAGAGCTCTCCTGTTGCTGCTCTACACAGGAGAAAATCAATTAAATTCAATGCATGGTTCTTCAGTTAAAAAAGGTTTTCTTTGAACTCACCCACCTAACCTAATAAGGAATTAACCTGAAAACAATATGACTGAAGGTGTAGTTCACTTCTTGACTAACAGGTGGCACTGTAACTTTCAGGTAGGTTGCCTGTATGGTCTGAACCTTTGTGCTAGGTAAAGTAAGGGTATGGAGAAAACCAAAATCTATGTATTAACTCTGCCCCATCCAAAAACAGAAATGCAATATGTGTTTGCACATCATATTTTTTCACACAAACATATAGCAGAAATGTTTGAGATGGCAGCTGCTGTCTGTAAAATCCAGCCATGGGTAACAAAAAACTGCCTGAAACTAAATTGTCAAAAGATGGAAGTGTTGCTAGTTTGCTTTAGGTGCAACTTGACTAAGTTGCTATTCCTAGATATTTTTGGTTTTCATCTGAAAACGTTAAAAAAAAAAAAAGATTCTGAGTCTGATTGCTTGTCAAGACATCTTATTTGTTTACTTGATATTTTGTGGCAAAATTGAGGTTAACTGAATTGACTCCCTATGAAATTTAGGGCCGAGTTGAAGGCCTTGCTCACTATCTATCAAGCATTTCACAAATTTGCTCTTGCAGGGTTTGATTTATTACCAGGTATGCCCTGTCTTAATTTAATACTGATTTTTTTGGTATCCATTCTAGTAGTCTACAAGGCAGACAATTAAATGTTTTAGCACTTCATCTCAGGAATTCTCTTCCAAGCTAGATCAAAGGAGTAGCTACCATCGACTTGTTTAAAACTGGTGCCCTGTATTCATAAAGTATAGGATTAGCTACATTGCTGGCAGGATGATAGAAAATGTAATTAATTGCACAAAACTTTACACGTGTAAACTTTACTTTATCGTAGGGACTTTGAAAGAGATTTTGACAGTTTAAACCAGGAAGCCAAAGTGCTCTTCAGAAGTATGAAGGATTCCACTGTAATAGAGGTTGTGTGGGTGTAAACCAACTGTCTAGTATGGTATACATGCACATGAAGCATCAGGATTACTTTTCAATAAAGTCACTGATTTGATCCTGAAGGGAACACATTAGAAAAGTACCAAACATTGTTTATTGGTGGTTATGCTGCCAAATTGGTACCCATTTCAGGAAAGTTGGAAGATGCAATTTGAGACTCAAAATCTTGCCCAAAGTGCGAATAGAAAGTCAATATGTCATGTAGTCCAAGCAATGGTGGTGGACTGCTAAAAAATAGAGGTCAGGAGTTGTCCTGTTTGCTGTCAGCAAAAAAATCTACAAAATAGTGATGGTACTCTGTTTGCAAAGTGCATGTGATTTCAAACAAAAAATACAAATCAGTTTTCCGTTAATATACATTCATTTATTTATGCTGGAAATGTACGTACAAGAATCCGAAGGAATGATGAAATCTTGTACTTGCGCAGCTCGTGAACCAATTTTGTGTAGCAGCAGCAGACGGTTGCCTATAGCTTTAAGCCAAAGGGGCGGTACACAGCAGCCAGCCTGCTGATAGGCCGAAGCTACGTTCAATCATGAGCCATTCATGAATTAGTCATTGCAAAGAGGAAGCAAATCAACTCATGATTATTCAGTTCATGATAAATGTGTTGCTACATTTTTCCAACTCGGTTGGAAGGGGCCCAGGAAAGAGAATTTCAAATCTGGTCAGTAATATTGAGTCAAAGTGATACCAGGAGAACGCCAAAGTAACGTCCGTCGTGTGACCCCCCTGCAATGTTGACTTTAAATGCTGTACACCAGGAAGCGTAGCTCATACAGTGCAGGAGCACAGGAACACGGAAAACTGAGCCGAGACGCACTTTATTCTCCCTTTTTTGGGAGGCGGGGAGGGGGGAGAGTGCGATTGCACTGTACTAGCTGTAGCTAACAAAATAATCGTCAGTTTCCTATGCCTGCTTCTTTCCTCTTGCTGCTTTCAATGGTAGCTATCAGATCCCTGGACTAAATCAATGGAATCCTGAAATTATGGCTGCGAAAGAGGATCTTTATACCAAAGTCACCCCACGGAGGCAGCGACAGAACCGGCCCGGCACCGTCAAACATGGATCTAATTTGGATGTGCTTCTGTCCATGGGTTTTCCAAAAACAAGGGCGTAAGTATCTGTTGGACTATTAATTTACCCTCCCTGTCCCAGATGGTTTAGCTAGTTGCCTAACTGCGCAGCTGTAAGAGTCCGTAGTGTAAAGCAGTTATGATAGTCCTATGATGACGGCACGCAGTACAACAGTACCGTTATTCTCCGTGGTTAGTGTTTCCGCTTCTCGATTGTCCATAAGTTTACGGGTTTCGTGTCTAATAATTATAATAGCCATAATAATAACAATACTAATCTTTTTTATGAAAATGAACGACGACTGAAATTATATTTTCTCTCTCTTTTCCCCCCAGTCATGTTGGGCTCTGTTCTGTAGGCTAAACGTTAGGCTACATGGGAAAAAAACGCGTCTTGATCTCTGAAATGCGATCGTTGCATCCTTTCAACATCATTGCCGGTGACAGCATTAGCCTGCCCCGGACGCTTGCTTCTCTCTACGCGCCCACTCCCTGCCCTGCGCAGATTTAGCCGAATTGCAGAGAGGTCAAATCCTGCCACGTACATAAGCTAACAGTTGAGCAACAGTTGGCACATCGTTAAATTGAAGTTTTACAAGGGTACATTGCTGTCTTGGGAGTTGAGGATGACAGTAAGGGACTGTCATATGCACAACTTGGCTACAGGTATGCATGGCAAATTTCAGAGACCCACAATAATATAGACATACGCTACACGTGGAAGACTGTAAAACTCATTTGTCATAACGTAATAGATTTAACAGATCTGGGACAAAATCTCTTTACCTGCATATGTAAATCCAATCATTAATCATCTTCAAATATATGCGATTAGACACAGGGTCTGAACAGGATCAAAAGGACGCAAAATTCTAATTAGCTAGAGAATTTGATTATTGTAATATTTAAAAGTCACATCAACATTTTCCAATGGATGCATGGTAGTTTAGATAATGAGCTCCTTGCTATCAACCATATTTCTGACTCTGCTAGCTTTTTCTTTATATCATGGGGACGCGAAGAATGTGACTCGGGACAGGACGACACTACAGATCAGCATTTGTTGTTTTGTTGAAGTTTGAATTAAGTAATTACATTGCAGATCTTAATCTCATTCTGTTGTTTTACTCAGGCCAGTTGTTAGTCCTGTATGGGAGCGAATCTGCAGATGGCCTTAGGTATATTTGTTGTTGCTGAGTGACCTCTCCAGTGTGCTTTCTTATCTAGATTTGTTGGATAGTGTTTTAGCAACTTCATGTCACCAGCTACTCCCCTATCCCCAAAATGAATAAATTATTAAAAAAAAAAAATAAAATAAAATAAAATAAAAAATAGGCCCCACACCTATAATATTATTACAATGCAAATTAAATGCAGGACACATATGCTTGAGGTTCAGCAGGTGAACATGGAATTACCAAATGCTAATAGATCAAAATAGGCACACATTTAATGAACATGTACACTTTTTTTTTTCAAATTTTATTTTACCCCAGTTTAGTATCACAAGTACAGTATATGTTTAATTGAACATGTATTGAATACATCTGTTGGCATGTAGCCTAATCAGCAGGTTGTTTATTGCAACCTACTAATGCTACTTATATTGCAAAGCTAGTAATGGTCAGGGATGGTGCAAGAACTGAATGCAATACATTTTGAATGATATCAAATGGCAATTCTTATCCCTATTTTTATTTATTTTTGGGAGGGTTTAAAAGCCTTAAGTACTGCTACAAGATCAAATATTGTCTGAATTTCCATCATCCCAAAAATGGCAATTGTGACATTATTTTCACTTTTTTTTGTTACCTTGCTGATTATTTGTAGCAAGGTCTGACCTGTTTTCTATGTTTGTTCTTAATCATTGTGCTTTATGATGTTTTATGTTCAATGGTTTTTGGACAAAACGTTTCACTCAGCAAAACTTTGTCCAAAAAATCAATTTCATCTAATATCAATTAGTGTAACTAATTGGAAAAAGGCATTTATTATCACATGGCTTTAAGCGACTCATGTGACAGGATTTTTCCTTACAAAGAAGACCTCATTTGACCCCTTTGATACAGCAGAAATATTAGCAAGTCTCACACACACAAAAAAAAAAAACAACCTTTTTGATTGATATGCTTGGGGTCAAATTGCCATACCAAATGCAGCATCTGGAAAATTATGAAATTTTCTCATTGTTCTTCAAATGTATATTCATTGTAAATAATGATCTCAAGAAAAACATGTTTTCGATGTAAAAAAAAAAAGGCAAGTTACTCACGCATGCAAAGCACTGTCTATAAGTAATTAATTAAACTTTCAAAACCTCATGGAAGAAGACATAAAGGGGCTGTATAGGTATGGGGCATGTCCCGCCAAGCCATAACTTAGCGGATCGCATCCCATCCCAATTGTACAGATTTGAATTCAAGGCCATCAGGACATTTAGGTGGCCAAATAAATGGCTGTTAAAGTTGAACTGAAGAGCGAAACTCAGGTGTTGTAACAAAAAAAATGCAAACTGATGTATAAAATTTCAATCACTTCCTATCGCAGGAAAACATTTATGTTTTTTTCATATTTGATACAGTTTATCAACTGTACAATGTATACAGTATGAAATGGAGCTATTTTAGCTAGATATTTTTACATTTTAATTCATTTTTACAGATGCCTTTATCTAGTAAAGGTGGCATGACACAGAGCACACATTAATGACAAATACTAGGTACCTTGGCTGAGTACCATGGCAAAGAAAAGCAAAGCATAGTATAATTTGTTCATTGTTTATTTAAAGATAAATGAAAGGCCAATATCATATGGTGTCAAATTAGTTTACATGGCAGCACAGTGTATTTATTGTTATTACATGACAGTTGTTAAAGAGTAAAATGTTATCAATGATTTGCGTGAATAAGAGAAAATTGGATACAGCATGCTTCAAATTTTTTTGTAACTATATGATTTAAGTCAAGAAACTAAATATGATGTTCCATAAGTTTAGATTAATTACTTTATCCATTGTTGGTTATATTTGGTAGGGGTCCAACCATAGACAGTTACTAGGGTATATGTCTTCTTATCATAATCTTTCTTTTGTCACTTTATTTTTAATGTTTTATTTTCCAATGAGTGTTTTAATTAATTTAAAGTATGGCAATTTAAGGGGCATTGTCCCAAAAAACAAAATTTAGATTAACTGATCTGTAAAAAAGGAAAACAAAACATCACAACTTTTCTTTAAAACACATTTATGCAAAATGATGCAATTGAAATGTAAATATGCTCTGATATTTGTGTTATAATTTAATTTCAGATTCCTTTGATTGTACTTCTTATCAATCAAATATGCTGTCATGACTATGCTACAATGCCTGGATACACATAGGCTATTACCACTACACTGAAGCAAAACGACAAAACAACATCAAGAAAAAATGGTTAGAATTTTATTACTGAAGATATGGTCACATCAAATAAATGAAATATAGTGTGGGGTAACCAGTCATTCTCAAATGGTCACGAGTTACATGTAAATCTGTCCTGACTCAAATAAATTTGACTGTAAACTCAGTAACAATGACTATAATAATTTTTCAGGTTTCTTGAACTTTATTTTTCCTGTGGGAATTTGTAATTGACAAACAAAAAGAAATGACAGTTATTTAATAAATGGCACAAAAAGTGCTAAGTATACAAATAATAAAATTAATTTGTATGTAAAGTACTCCGGTTTCCTCCCACAGTCCAAAGAGATGCAGGTAGGCTAATTGGAGACTCTAAATTGCCCATAGGTATGAGTGTGTGAGTGAATGGTGTGTGTGCCCTGCGATAGATTGGCGGCCTGTCCAGGGTGTATTCCTGCCTTTTGACCAATGCACACTGGGATAGGCTCCAGCACCCCTTACGCCCCTGCTCAGGGAAGCAGGTATAGATAATGGATGGATGGATGTATGTAAAGTATAATGGATTTTATCCACTACAAGGATTGATACAGATGGGTGACAAATTAAAGAAAAAACATAAATGATGGAGAAACATAACGAATGCAGGTGCTTCCATGCTGGGGTACTGCATGATACTATTAAGCAATTAACATCCTATCCTGCTCTGTGGCATGTATAAAAATGCTGAGCAGGCCCAGTTGACCTCCATTTTGGATCAAGATTGCAAAAGGAAAAGATCTAAGTGACTTCCGAAGAGGGTTCATTGTTGGGGCACGGATGGCAGGAGCTTCAGTTACAAAGACTGCTCAACTGGCTAGTGTTTCAGTAGGAACAGTGACTAAAGTGACATCTGCATTTAGATCTATGGGAAAGACATCAGTAAATAGGGTCGGAAATTGTGGTCGAAAGCACAGATTTGATGACTGTGATGCTTGTGCATTAGTTCGATATGTAAGGGAAAACAGAAGAGAAACTCCAGGTGACTAAGAATGTTAATGCAGGACGTGATCACTGTCAGCAAGAAGAGTCCGTCAACAACTGCATAGAGGGGGGGGGTAATATGGTAGGGTTGCAGTGCATAAACCCCTCATTTCAAAGACAAATGCAAATGTGAGAGTTCAGTGGTGCAAAAACCATAGTCATTGGTCTTCAGAGATGTGGGGAAAAAACTGGCCAGATGAGTCATCCTTCACCATATTCTCGAGAAGTGGGTGTATACATGTGTGGCGTACACCAAGAGAATGGTACAGGCCTGAATGCTTGACCCTTACAGTCAGGGAGGTCTGTTGGTTTTGTTTTGCTGTGGGGGACATTTTCCTGGCATGGTTTGGGTCCACTTGTGCCCTTACAGTGAAGGGTCACTGCAAATCAATACAAAGTTATTCTGAGTGATCACCTTTATCCTATGATGAAACATTTCTATTCTGATGGGAGTAGTGTCTTCCAGGATGGCAATGCCCCCATCCACAGGTTTGATGGTTTGATGAGTATGAAAATGATATGAATCATATGCTATGGCCTTCGCAGTCACCAGATGTCAACCAAATTGAACACCTATAGGAGATTTTGGACCGACGTGTTAGCCAGCACTCTCAGCCACCATTACAAAACACCAAATGAGGGAATCTCTTTCGGAAGAGTGGTTCCATCCCTCCAGTAGAGTTCCAGAGACTTGTAGAAACTATGCCAAGGCTCATTGATGCTGTTGAGGTGGCTTGTTGTGGCCCAACACCATACTAAGACAGTTTATGTTGGTTTTTCCTTTAATCTGTCTGTATGTACTTTGTTTCATTTGTATAAAATGAAAAATATTAGCATATTAAAATATTATAATTTTTGGTGTGTAAAAATTATTAATGGCATTTCTTGTGCAGTGTAACCAACATGAATATATGGAGAATACTCTTGTGAACTTCAGCCATTTCATCTACCAATTATAAATGGACATATTAACTTAATTTGCATATTTGTCTTGCGTCTGGAGGCATGTCATAATTTGAATGGCCAGTGGTGATCAGATGATGACTGTAATGTCGTTTCACCTGCTCCTCCTATTTCTGAAAATTTTTTTGTTATTGTGTGGGCCATATCTGCATAGTTGAAAACATCAAACTGATAGGACGTAATTTAGGAAACTTTTTTGAAAACATTGGACATTGGGGTGCAAAAGAGAACAAGACTTACCTGTCTGAACGCAGCGAGCTCAGAGCGACGTGTGATCGTGCGCTCCGTGCTTCTGTAGCTTTGCGTTCTTCAGTAGCACCTTCCGTGATGCATTGTGCTGATTATGATACAGCGGCACATCAGAGTAATGCTGCCATTGCAGTTACAAATGATAGAAATCCACTGAGCACAACGCTTGTATTTATAGCTTTTTTAAAAATAGATTTGTCTTGTGCTGACACCGGTCAGAATTTTGTGGAGGTGGCACAAAATTTGATCGAGGAGGCCACCTCAGGATTCCCTATGCAGGACGAACCCTGATAGTGCACTGTAACACTGCAAATTTTGTACATCAGTTAGCTAGCTGGCTAGTTACTTTGTGGCTTGCTATCGATCCATGTGGGATTATATTATACCATGCTAGTTGTGCCAGCCCTAGCCTTTGCAGGACCCCAACATTATAAATATTATATATTCTAGAATAATTAACGGGCCCTAGGTAGCTGCTTATGTCGCATATAGGTTTGGGCTGGCTCTAAGTGCTAGCTACCTATTGCTAACCTCAACAAGGCCAATACCGGAGCCATTATTTAGCTATATTAACCATTACACAATCGTAGTAGCTGCATGAATGCATGCATATGGTGTGTGCTTTTTTCTGGTAGAGATTTAATTGTCTGGCAGCGGTTCTAGGAATGTTCATTGTTACGTTACAGGAAGGTGCAACAAAAATGACCCTCTGTTTATTTATGCCCTTCTTTATTTAAAATCTGTTAGTCACAAACGAAATCACTTAAATTTGTTTAACAACCATTATTAGAAACAGACAGTTTTCTTTGAATGTACTTGTTGAATGCAGCTCAGGAGCTTCCACCTCTGAATGGAATCCATGTGCATTCTATGGCATGAACTAAATCAGCCATTGTTGCACACCACTCAGATGTAGGTGCTGCCCTAGAGAGAATGTTTCCAAACTCTCAGCATAATATGCAAGTCAAATAAATATGTAAATAAGCATACACTGCATAAAGAACTTACACTGCATGTTCTTTGATTTACATTTTATGGTTTGCATATATAGGCTATTATTTGTTCGCTCTGAGTCATGGAGGCAGATGCTTTGGACTCTGTCCCTTTGACAGTTAAAATTAATTTTTTTTAATACTATAGGCAGTGTGATGAGAACATGATAAAAAGAAAATAAATAAATAAATAAATAAATTATATCAATGAATATATCACAGTCATGCACCAAGTGCCTTCAGTGTTAGTTATGATGATGTTCAGAACATCCAAGGGTGCAGAAGCATGTATGGGCAGTTGGTGGACTTTAGAACCGAAATACGGGTTAAATGGGTTGGAATTTATCTAGATGACAGAGGGGCCTTTTTGACCACGGAAATGAGTTTTGATACACTAATTACCCAGTCGAGCTGTTCAGTTCCTTTTTATATGAGGTTAAAGGGTTACAAACTGGCTAAATAAAGAAATAAATAAACGAGGCAAGATGGATGTTTCTGGAGGGTGAAATGTGAGACAGGAAAATAGGATTTTCATCTCCTGTGCCTTTTAAATTTTCTTATGCTGTCTCTCGAGCTTGAGATACTATACAAGAAATAGGCTGGAAGAATGGCGTGACTTGTTAATGCTTTGTGTGCATTTGTGCACGTGTGTGTATGTGTGTGCCTTTCTGGGTCTCATGTGGATGTCCATTTGGTAGTCAGTTGCAGAGCAGGCCTGTGTACTGACTTAACAGTCTCTCACCACAGCATATCTGTGTGTGGTTTTGTTCCCATCCCAGCAGTCTGTGGCATATCCAGTGTGTGTGGTGTTGAAGGTTCAAGCATGTGTGGACACTCAGTAGCCTGACTGTGTTTCAACTGTTGAGTCATCTAAGGACTCTCATAAAATCCTTCACATGTTTCCATGTAAGCAAATATATATAAAAGTGCTTTTATATTATTCCTTGTAATTTATGTATGTTCATGTAAATTCCATTTTTTATGGGTTGGGGGGGGGGGGTTATCAGATTTTAATTCCTTCATTATTGGCATCTTGCAACTGAAAAGTGACCAAATCAGGCTACCACAAAACAAGCATGAGATTTAGGTTGGGTTTGGGAGATAAGAACGGACAGAGAGGACATTTTAAAAGTAATTTGTCTGCTGCTGGTTTCAATTACTGTCCCTCGCTCTAAATTCTCTATCTTTTTGAAACAGTGCTCCATGATGTTCTCCTTATTAACCCTTTACTCCACCTGAGAGTATGTGAGAGGGACAGACTAACAGAGGCTGCTTCCTCATTGGCTCTTCAGCCCTTGTAGGCTTAAAGTCAAAGGAAATAGACATGCACCAATTCACAAATGCATATTTTGTGGTCTGCATGAGTGATGGTACTGCCCAGCTTTAAAAAAAGTTCACTGCTTGGCATGCGTGTTGACACTTGGTGAAAAATCCGACCTTCTATCAGTGTCTCTCGGCGGGTGGATTTATATCCGTTGAAAGCTGAATTATGCAGGTGTCTTAAACCCATTTCAGATGATTCACAGAGATGATTGATTTAGGCTATATATACATAATAAATATGTCTCATTTCACACCATGCATTTTAATGAGTTTGTGGCCTGCCAGAGCTCTAATTAAACTACCTTGGGTCCTAAGCCAAAGCTCAACTTTAGCCTTACTGTATTGGAAACTATAATACAATAAGTCGCATTCAGCTTAATGATGGCTTATAAGGGCAGCAGTGTGCACTAGTGAACAGGGCTGACAAAGGCTTTGTAGACGAGTACAATGAATTCCGAGCTACGGCGATTGTAGTGAACGAGCGGTACAATGGATAAGGCTGCGTGGACTGGGCCCCAGGCCCCAGACGTTTCTTAAAGAGGTCGTCTTCTGACCGGTTTAGCACGGCCCTCTCCTCCATTCACTGCGGCCTGCCGGGCAGTGTCTCTCAGCTGAGATTAGGAAGGGGAGGGGGGGGGGGGTTCGGAGAAGTCGGAAGTCAAAAAGCCCTTTCACGCCAGACAGGCTGTGATGACTTGGCGGAGACAGATGGAGTTGTGAACGGATGCCCCTCCTCTCCTCTCCCTCTCTGCTTTTGATCCATCTTGACTTACTATAAAAGGAAAATGTTCTTATTACTCTAAAAATGATCTTTAAGCATTGTTGATGTGTCTTTCTCTCCAGAGGGCTGTCTTTAGCTTGCGCAGAGGTCTGAGGAACTGCTGACCTCAAGGCGGAGGAACCCTTTGTGCCGGAAATGAGCCTCAGCCTTTGGCAGCATGTGCTTTTGTGGTTAGGGCACCCTTCCCTGGATCGGGAGGGTTTTAATTCAAGTCCCGTATGGGACAAGCAGAAGCTGTACCCCGGAGCAAGGTGTTTTTTTACTGCACTTTTACAGCTGCCTGCTACTATTTGAAATACAGAACTAATAAAAAGTGAAGTTCTAACACTCACACAATCTGCTGATTACTAAGCCGTTAGGTTAGTGATCTTTTTTTTTGTCAAGACCAACATTTATCAAGTACCCTTATTCCTAGATTGAGCTCCTGCTATTTTTTGACTCCAGAAAAAAACACATACCTGTAAAAATACCTGAAGCACTCACTGGTGTCTACTACTGCAGCATTTGGTATGAGCCTTTTTGTTGAAACCCATGGTGTTAAACAGTAATTCAAGTAAAAGGTGCTTTCAGCTATTTCAACAGGATGTTAATAATACAGATCCCCCCCCTTTCCCCTGACGGCAGATTGTGAGGTTTGTAGGCAGGATCTGAGGGCAGTACAACTATGCTGTGGACATTTTTTTCATACACATAAAATTGACATGGCTGAGTACCTGTGTAGCTTTATCCTGGGAGGAAATGGCCATTGTTTCATTGGACTTTGTAGATATTTTGTTCCTGTTATGTAAGTTCCTTGTGTCAGTTCCTGTCCTTGTGGGTTGGTTTGTTTCGTAGCTTTGTTCTCATTTGTTTTCTTGTTGACTGAGTGCTCTCAACTGTCACTTGCCTACCTGTGCCTGTGTGCTAAAACACTGAATGCAGGAGTGAATGTTGGTGAGGGGGCTGAACGACATTGTCTCTTGAAGTTGGGAGGAAACATGGTGCACGTCACTGATGGCGACCAGACTTCCTTCTCCACTCGGTTAACCTCATCAGTCTCGCTGCGAGGGGGAAAAAAAACTCGCGCACAAAAACTCTTTTAATCTGCCGTATTTCCTCAACGGCTCTGGGGTACACACCCCGGAGCTCGCAGCACAGGATACCTCTCATCGCAGCGGTCGCGTGCGCTTGCGCGCTCATTTCTGTACATTTTTCGAAGGATAAACGCCCCCTTCTCCGGTCTGTAACCCTACCTTTCGGGGTTTTTTTTGACGAAGCGTGAACAATGGCCTCTTTTGGCTGCGGCCTCGTGAGACTGAGGAGTGCCCCGCACCACAGAGACCCGTTGCGTCACTCATCCGCATTCCTCCGGCAGTTCACAGCTGAGTCGATCTGCTCGACTGGTGCAGACTCGGAGTTCGCTCGCAGCTCGGTCGGCTGTGTGGCCCCGCGAGAGTTACCGAGGGCAGGGCCTTGCGCTAGCCTCAGCCTGCGCTCGACTGCGCAGAATCTGGGACCGTGTTTCTGCGCATTGTGTGTGGGCTCACGGCGAGGGATTCCGTGGCCATTTATTTTTTTGCCAGATATGATTGTTTTATATATTCACTGCATCCCCTCACAAACATATAATTATTGTATTACATTAGTTGAAAATGTTGGGGAAAGTCATTCAACTTGGGATACTTCTGCAAAGTGAGGTGAAGAAATCACTCATTATGGGGATGAAAGGGTGTACAGGAAAAAATGCAAGATCAGAGAAGATAAAAATGAGTAATTCTGGCTCAGATTCAATTCATCCTGTTATCATAAAATCTAACCCAACAAATACCTCAGGTGCAACAGAAATGTACTTTTCAGTGAGCAGGTTCCATCAGGTGCAATAAATTACGCTACACACTCAGCAACATAGAGTGATGAACACATTAACAGAAACGATGATTGCATGAAACAGTTATTCAGCAATGAACAATGTGGAATCTTTCTTACATGATTACCAAATGTTCATGGGAATATGACAACTACTAAGAAAGCAAGCAGGAGCCAAGTTTTAAGTCTTAAATGCTTCATGGCACTGTACCAAAAATGAAGATTGATAGAACCACATGGTGTCATAGAGAGGTTATTTGAAACACATTGCCGAAGTGAGTTTCGTTGAGAGTTGGTGGTACGTTCAAATATTTCATTTTTATAAGGAGAGGGGAGAGTATGAAAGAATGTGGTACTATCCATCACTGGTATAGCTTTAAAGCAGCTTTAAGTATGTGTTCATTATTAAACGCCTTCCTTTTTTGCTACGGGAGAGCACAGAGAATGGCGTTTTCACATTTCGTCTGTAGCGCAGCACCCTGTGACAGCTTGTTTCCTGGCCAGTCCCGGGACGCTGATTCAGTGCTTCTGTCACTGTTTCCAGTTAGCTGCCACTACAGGAGTGGAATGATTCGCCAAAAAAGGTCAGGGTGTGTCATTCCTCCCCGTCCCATTTGATTGGATGTGGTGAAGAGGTTTTTTATTTTTTAAATTTTATTTAAAATATTTTTTTTGTTTTAGCAAAGCACCTGTGACAGAGAGGCTCTTTAGTCTGTGAGTTGACCCTATTGGGTGCGGGGGATGGGGGGGGGGGGGGGAGCGGGGATTGGAAGGTTTGTGTACAGGGACGGGGGAGGCAAGGGGGTAAGGGGTCATGCTGACTATGGAAAGACTGAAAGGAAGACGCGTTTAAGGATTCAGTCACTGACTCAAGCGAAGTTCACTCTTTCCAGTCTCGCTCGCCTTGGCTGGCCTATCAGCCTGATGATGCAATCTGGGCCAAATGGTTGCCTAAGATTTCCATAGAAGACCAAGAGAAAAAAGGAAGTGGTTGTCGTGAGCTGTCCTGCATTTGCCTGGAAGTGGAACATTTGAGTCCTGTTAAACATGAATATCTGCTTGTTTGCCATTTTATAACCTGTGTTTAACTGAAACATAATTGCTTCTGTTCTTCCACCATGTAACACTGTATTATAGTCTACAGACTATAGAGGTTAGTTTATGTAAAAATGAATACAATATATCTGCATTTTGTTGTATATACTGCATTATGCTAATCCAGTAAAATATGCAAATGATAAAAAATCATTAGCATATTTAAAAAATGTATATTCCTTCGATTTTGTGATCAGTATCAAAACAATATTGATCTATGCTTTCTTGCAAGGGCTATCAATATATTTTCTGAGCTACATCAGTTTAGGCTGCTCAGAGGAATTTCTTTCCCTTCTGAAAGCCCGGCTTGTGCTTTGCTCTTGCTCAGTGCGGCCTGCTGAGCATCAGGTAATCTGGCTCCTCCAGGAGAGATCAGGAAGCCCAGGCCTGCGACGTCTTGGCTGAGAGAGGCGACAGCTGGCCTGAGAAAAGAGGGCACGGGACAGAGATGCAGCTTCCGGAAAAACAAAACAACAATCGCTGACGATTGCTTCGTCTCCAGTCCCCCGCCTGTCATGGCGTGCGTGTCCCATGACGCCTGCAGAGGTGGCTGGGAGGTGGGTGAAGGGGGCGATACCAGCAGGTGGGATTTTACAGCCGTACCAGGTGCTTGCAGTGTGCTCTCTGTGTACCGTCTATGCCGTGACATTCAGGGCTGCTCGTGTCAGGCTTTTTTTGGGTGGGGGTGGGGGAGGGGAGGGGGGGTTGAAACACTCCCACGGACCTCTGCGAGGGCTCGCTGTCGAACAGTTGTCTTTCGCTGATGATGATGACGTGTTCGTTTACAGATGAAATGGAAATTAGATATGTGATTATCAGTTGAAATGGGTGGGAAAAGCGTGCAAGCTTGGAAAATATAGCGGCGCCACATCTGAGTGTTGGAATAGTATAGCTGGGTTTAATGATTATGAATAACCATGTATATGAACCCAAAAACACACACCAGATTATTTGTGTTTATATGTAGTGTTTATTCATCCATTATAACATAGTTTACAGATCTCGAAAATTAACTTCAAATGCACATTGTAAAAACAGGCAAAACACATTGTCAAATGATATTCATGAAACCCCCCAAAATTTCATAAACAATGTTCTTAGGAGACCTGGTGTTATTAAGGGAAGCTAAGCTCCTCCTGGCTCCCCCTTAGATCACACCCTGCTCTGTGCTTGTTTTCCCTGGGGTGGTAGAAGTGAGGTTTTATTTTAACATTTGCTGTAAATGACCCAAACAAGTTGACTGAACATAAAATGCAAAAAAAAATGTCTAATATTTGCAGCATGCATATAATTTGCTGACATGTAAATGGCGATTAACATTTTTAGATATGCATATACTCACTTTTTAAATATTAAGATTAAAATGTGATTCTCAAAAGATTTAACGTTCAAGCTTTTTACATTTTGAAACCTGTAATTAATTGCTGCCTGGAACCCAGCCTCTCCGTATGGACCGCATACACTGTGTGGCAGTAATGGCAGTCCCGTTTGTCAGCGGACGTGTCCTGGCCTGAGAGACTGCTGCAGCTCTGCCTGCGGGGGGGTTCATGTTATCTCTGCTTTCGGTCATTGTCGCCCATTTCCTTCCTCGAAATAGGAGAGCGCATAAATATAGCCTAGCGCCGAGCGGAGATGAGGGGCCGCTGCTCGCTTGAGCCACTGTGGCCCTCGGGCCCCCCCGGGCGCGTGGCCGGGGGTTACCTGGGGATGCGCTGACTCATTTAGGTCAGCCTATGGTTATGCATTCGGACCACAGCTTAGGACTGAATTCTCCACCTACTTCTTAAGGTCTTTTTTTTTTTTTTTTAAAGAATCATGTAAAGGGCCCAGGCATTTTCCACATGTAATTTAGAAATTATTCATGAATACGAGGTGCATACAAGCACATGCAATTTTAAGAAAGTACTACTTTTTATGTGCTTAATGCATCTTTGTGAATGCATTTTCCGCATACAATTTATAAACTGCATTCATGAGTACGAGGTGCATACAAGTGCATAAAAAGTAGGCTTCTTAAAATATGCAGAGCTATTATTTATTAGCCGTTGGCTTGTGGGAGGTATGCTGGCACTCTGCCGATGCAGACCTGGACATAGTTACAGGTTTTGACGCATCTGAATCGTACATATTTTTCCAAGTGCATGCTGGCGGTGGTGATGGCAGGCTGCATCGGCCTGTCTTGAGGACAAATACCTGGACATGTGGTTTTTGGGCTTCTACCTGTTGTCATGTAAACAGTAGGACATGAAAAGTGCCTTTTATTTGGGTAGTAAAGTGACAGTAAAGGAGGGGATGAGCAGGGGGTGGGCTCTGGGTCGGTAAACGGCCAGGCTCGCCAGACTTGCCGCGCTGCCGGCTTCGTCCCTTGGTGACCGGCGCTGGCGTGCAGCTGCTGCTCCTGCCGTTACCGGAGAAGCTGAGGAGAGTTCCTCTCTGGATGGGCGTTGGCCCGATGCAGACCATCTGCCTAACCCCCCCGTGCTCTCCCGACCCCCCGCCTGGCTTGGGGCGGAGAGCGGGGTCCGGTTTTACTGCCGGTCTGCTCGTGGGGAGCCGCACGCACGCTATGCTAGACGCCTCTGCGTCCAGCACCACGGCACAGCTGTTTGGCAACTGCCCCAGAACCACGCCACACTTGTGCTCTGTTTCAGCTTATGTGGTCCTTTTACACACTCTCACACAAGGATGCACAAACTGATACACACTCTACTCACACACACACACACACTTACATGAACATCCGCAGACACACCTACATATATAAGCGCAAGCATACATTCACACACAGACACATCAGAAAAACACAGCCACTCTCTCACACACACACACACACACACACACTCTCAGTCCCATGGCAGCTGATCCCAATTCTGCTACACACCACAATCCTGAAAACACAACTAGTGAGGTCCCCACTGGGCCAGTTGGTAATGACAGCTGACGTGGGCGAGCACCAAGCGGCTTTTATTTTCCTCTCCACTGTTTATTTGAGAACTGCATCTTTGTGTGTGTGTGTGTGTGTGTGTGTGTGTGTGTGCATGTGTGTCTGCGTGCTTGTGTGTGTGTTTGCTTGTGTGTGTGTGCGCTTGCTTGTGGGTGTATGTGTGTGTGTGCGTGTGTGTGTGTATGTGTGTGTGTGTGTGTGTGTTTGCTTGTGTGTGTGCGCGTGTGTGTGCTTGCTTGTGTGTGTGTGTGTGTGTGCTTGTGTGTGTGTGGGTGTGTGCCTCCTTGATTGTAGATGAGCCATCTGTGTCCACCCAGCCCATGCCAGTGAGAGCAAAATCTCCAAAAGCAGCTACCCTGGCTATAGCTTGTGCTTTCGAACTGGATTCACCGGGACAATGTGCAGGATTTGGCACAGCTTTCCACCAGCATATTGGAGGCCTATTTAAGTGGTCAGAAAGCAGTTGGGATGAGATGGCCTTTTAATTACTGTCCTGATTTGATCTCACTCCGTTGGGCACCAAATGATGACATCACAATAGCAGAAGGCTCAATATGAGCCTGAGTAAGCATTTCATCAACTACATTCAAAAATGACTTACTCAATAAGTCATGTGCATGCTTATGTGTTTGTGTTCTTGTGTGTGTGCATGTATGTATGCTTGTGCTTTTGTGTTCAAACTCGTGAGACACGTTACGGCTGCATTTCTCCAGCCGACGCCTTTTCAGAGGCCAGGTCTGGGAAGAGGTTTGTGTCGTTTCATGTCAGAAATAGAAATTGCGTGCGTGTGGTCAAAGTAGACAAATGAGGTGTAGAAAAGCCATTTGATGATATGCAGTTATGATGGAGGAAGAGCGTGAGTGTGTGCTACATACAGTTGGTTCGGACCTCGCTGGCTTTAGAGTAGGAACTGGAGGGGTTTTATTAATGCAGCAATGAGAAGGTATCCATTACAGACATCCATTTAACTGATGCTCTCATCCATAATAATGCATTTTAAACACCTTGCTCAAGGGTATAACCTTCCGTAACCATTATGCTACTGTGCCACCCCTGATGCTGTCAGGAGGAGTTGGTGAAGCTTTAGAGTGGGGTTTCACTGTTTACACAGATGCAAGCTGGGAACATCTCAGACCAGGTAGCCAGCCTTGTTCCTGTAGATCTCCAGGGTGTGTTGGCTTCTTTTGCACCTTCAAATCAGCAACTAATCAAATGAATCCTGTGGGTCTTCATGGCCAGGTTTGGCCGACACAGCCTGCCATGGACCATCCATTGCTTGCTAAATGCACCTCCCCTCCCTTATGGAAATGGAACATTCAGAAAATATATTGAAGTAAAATATATTGTCAGTGTATTGCAACACTTCACAGTGTATGGGCAAATTATTGCATACTAAAGATATTAAAAAAAGCATTATGCTGAAATATAGGCCTATTTATAATTATATAAATATTTACAGTATTTTACCATATATTTTACTTCTGTTAGTGATGCCTCTGCAAAATGACAATGCAGGATACACTGCCTTAGCTGGAGTCACTTTGACTGAACACCGTGCAAATGTTTCATTCATCGTATTGAAAGTAAGGCGAGTTACGCGAGACGGACATTTTGTTTGAACGTACGGCGTGTGAGCACGCAAGATAAAACATGCTCAGGCTTCCCTTTTTCTCTGCAGTGAACGCTTGGCACATCATCCGGTCCAGTAATGAGACAATGAGGGTGTGACTGACTCCTCGTGTACTCTCTACTCGCATTCAGTCCCCTGTATCACACTCCGAAGCACATCAGAACATGAGAATGTGTATTGATACAAGTTTTTCATCCCAACGAGGCTCAATTAAATACTGGCTAGTGAGTAGACCACTACTGTGTCAAACGTTGACCTTTACTGCAAGACCTGGCAAGCTGTTCCACACATTGACAAAAAAAGAATCCTGATGTCTGCTCTCATCTCTCATTATACAACTCTGGGGCACGCTACAGGTCTGAATACATTTGGATAATTTGGTCAAAATTATAGTTAAGTCATGTCTGATTTTCTCTTTTAAGTGTTTAGTTGTTCTCCATTCAAACTATGTGAGAGTTAAAATAAAGTGTCACAAACTCTCACATTTAAGAGTTAAAATAATTAGCTGTGCTCAGTATTTGCGGTAGAGTTTGTTTTGGTGAAAGGTTGGTGCTCTGGTGAAAAGGTCAGCCTTTTAGATGATGGCGTCAGAAAAGACTCTTCAGTTTAATGTTATTCTCTTTTAGGTTTCTCTGGTATTACACATGCTTTCCCCTCATATCAAGGAAAAATAAATATGAGTGTAGTGTACATAGATACTAAGAAGAGATATAAAATGGTGGCATCATTGTCTGCTGTGACCCTACTGCTAGTGTAAGGGAGACAGACATAAATATGTTTATCTTTAAGATAATTTCATGGTCATTGCTCATACCATGTGTAGGAGTTGTGTGGATTGCCAAAAATCCAACAGTATCACAACTCAGTATGTTGTATCATCCTGGCCTGTACAAGCACCAGTGGATTCAAGGTCATTATTTAGATTTCACCATTCCACCAGTTTTCATCTGCTAAGTTAACTTTCGAACCAAATCTTATCCACTCGCGCTAATCGCCTGACCCTGATTCTGTCGCCCTGAAATCTGGGTAATACTGCTGGGTTGAAGGAATAAACGGTCTGGCCAGGGTGGGGTGTGATCTGTCTCAGGGGGAGACTGGAAACTCATTACATGAAATCACATTCATTTAGCAGAAGCTCTTTTCCAGAGTGACTTATCAAGTAGCCTACATAATGCCCAGAGTAGGGCTATTTTTGTTGCAGTGTGTGGGGAAAGTAGATTAATTCTGTGTTGATGTGGCCAGTGGAATACAGTGCGTGATTAAAGCCTATAGCTAAATCCCTGTGATATATTAAGTGTACTTGTGTATTTATATTTTTATGTATTTGACCCTTTGGAGCCCAGACACCCATTTGGCTGTTTTGAAAAGCATATGTTCTGAGAGGATGAGGGTGAATGATTCAGTCTTTTTTGTCAGGTTTACTGAGCAGTGGTACTGGCTGTGAATGATCACCCTCCTGAAATAAAAAGATGAAACAATATTGCACGTTTCACTGACGGATTGTTGCACTTATTTCGACGCCATTCACAGAACAGAAATATTGATCTGAATCCACCCCCAACTTCCTGTCCAGAGTGCTCTTTAGAACTTCCTCTGCTGTTTCCATGGTTACTGATCTAACAAAGATATATGCATGTGTTATGCTTGTTGAAGATGGTCATTTTGGTTTTGCAGTTCCTCCCTAATAATCTTATAGATCTGTGATGTGACATTTAAGGATGGGGTTTTAAAGGTCATCAGTTCTACACATTAATTAAAAAAAGACTATGTAGGCCTATCTTATAACATGACTAATGGAGCCTGTCAAGACCAAAAATAATGCCCAGTAAAAGATATAGTTGATGTTTGTGGGGAGATGTTGGATTTGTTTTTATGCCTCCGTGACGGCACAGCACAATTATGACGAAGTTTCACACAAATGTCTAATAAGATAACATGATGAAGTGAAGACATTTTATATCCAAACTGGCTACTGGTTGGTGGAGGCATACAACCCTGAGGCGGTATTTATAGTTTTTTTTTTTAATGTGTGAGTTAATCTGCAGATATTGTCCTACTCCACTTATCTAGAGTGCAATTTGTGCAATGAATATGTCTCCGACCTTAAAGCAAAATGAATGGGTGTGGCATCATCTAGAACCATTACCAGAAATATATTTTTTCACACCATGGGTTCAATCCAGGATTTAGCTTTTCCAAGTAGTATGTTTAACATGCATTACGTACATGTAAAACTGAATGGGGGCAATGGGTTTAACACACACTTTACACAAACTATTCTAGACTCTCATTCTTGGCTATAGTAAGGGGTATGTTTAAGATGTATTCCCTGGAAAAATCGTTGTATATTATAGTTTGTGATTTGTGGAGAGAGAGAGTGCATTTTTATTGGGGGTAGTCATCATGAATTATGTTTGCAGAGGAAGATCATGCTCTTCTAAATAATCATGTATTTTTGAAAATGTAATCTTTTTACTTTTTATATAAAGATCATATGTGTTATATGGTAGTTTTCATGTTTTCTTTTTTCATTTTTAATCATATTTCTTCTTTAGGCAGCCTGTCTGAACACAGTCAGTACTGAGAGAATCCCCTGATAGCAATAATGACCTTTCCCTTATTGACTGTAGACTGTGACATGTTAATGCTGCATAACACTACATGAAGCAGAGAACATTGCTTCGGCACTGAACTCTGAACTGTGTGCTCACTCCTACATTGTTAGTTGGATGTTGCTGATGGTGGTACTGTCATTTGGTGTTGACTGTGTTATTCGCATGACAAATTTCACTGGGTGGATTCCCAAGAGCAGCACTGGGTCCCCACTGTGTAAGTCACACGCTCAAACACGCTCTGAACACAAAACACACACATCCACTAACACTACACGCTGTATCTGCATGCAGACACACACATGCATACGCACGTGCACCCATGTTGGCATGCATTCTGTAAACCTTGTGTTCATATGGTGTCCGCTGAGAGGAAGTGGTCTGTTTCAGGAAGTGGTGTGTGACCTTTTATACAGCGCTGGGGTTTGGATGTAAGAGCCCCCATATGTGCTGAGCGAGAGCGAACGAAAAGTGAGGGGGTGGAAAGGGGAGGGAGACACACTCTCAAACGGCTCACAGAGTCTGTTTTTCAGGTTCTTACTGAAAGAACCTCTCAACTGTGTAACTTCTCAACACTTCTCAGGATTCTATTCCTCTAGTACTGGCAGAGGTTTGGTCATTTAAAAGTGTTTTATTGGAGATGTCATCAAAGATTTTTAGCCTCATGTACCATTTGTATTTTAAAAAGTAGCATTAATTGAATGCAAATGTTTTACAAAGCAGTCTGCAAATTTCTATAAAAATGCTATATGCTGTGTAGTAATGAACTATTTTGTTGTTGAATCTATTTATGTTGAATTATTTAAGTTAAAAAATGTTTTGAATTTTCTGCCGCACTTAACAGCCTGGACTTTGCCAGGATTGGAAATACTCGATACCATTTCCATAAAGGATGCTAGCACTATGAATGAAGGCAGTGGGCCACGATGTTTCAATATCGTATGCTCATCTTTAAGATGATCTTTGGGTGTGGTCTCAAACTGGTTTAAAACAAGAGCACACTCAATTTATATTTAATTAAAGAATAACTGATCTTATAACCTGATTAATGGAGAATTCCAACACAAAAAATGAACACGCAATAAGATATAGAGGTCATAAGGCAGTAGATATTGGTATTTAGAGCCAGGGTATTTGTGGATGTCTTGTTTTTTTAGGCGTATGATACCCTGCTAGTTGAAACCACTCCCCCTGAGATATGTGATGACCAATCACGAGTCGACCCATGTGACTCCTGGACTACATCCGGGCCTTATGGTGTTCATTAGTTTCAGAAACTTGATGGGCAGATCTCAGAAGGTTTGAAGACAGTTCCGCCTTATGGCCCGAAAAGGCCATTATGGCAACAGCGATAGGCCCAGCAGGGACGTGCCGGCTTAGACATCGGTCAGACTTTCAGAGGCTGCTCCATGGAAGTGTAATGTATGTTACTCATACCTCTTGCTGTTCAACCACCTCCTTTTGTCTCACTGATATTTGTTGAAATGAGGTGATATGATTGGTTAAATCATTTTGGTTCCGCCCTAGAAGGTGGAGTTTTAAGGGTCTGAACTACACTGCTTTCTCCAGGCTTTCAGCAGAAGGCCGTTGGCCTGGCACGTGGGGTACGTGCTTCGAAACACTGAGGCGGTAACCATTTTGTAACGAGGGCAACAATATTCACAACAAATGATGGTCTACCCAGCTTTCAGTGTAGTAATCCTGGCTGCTGAAATATATTTTGACTGAGGAGAGAAGCATGTTTTCGTTGTATTGGAAGCAATACAGCCTTCACCAGAGAGGAGTTGTGCACAGCTGTGGGATAAATGCTGTTGTTCTTTCTGTTGAAGGAATAGATGGACACACACAGTACTGGCAGCTGTTGTCAGTACCGTACATCTATTAGAAATGTGAACAAATGTTCCTTTACAATAGTTCTTTATGTGAGAGTCTTCAGCTGGGACAATACTGAGAGACACCAATGTGCAAGCACTCATGTAATCTCACCAGACTTCTCACCATTACCCCCTTTTCCTGAATTGAGCAGGTTGTGTGTGTGTGTGTGTGTGTGTGTTTGCTTGTTTGTGTGTTTGTGCTTGTGTGTTTGCATGCTGTTTCCATGCTATAGAACAGCTATATTCCATGCTATATCCAGACTTTTCAAATATGGCCAAATATAATAATGGGTGGCCAAAAATGTTCTCACTTAAATATAATTAGATTGGTGCTTCAATGGTGCCATATTGAAGCACCAGTCTAATTACTGTAAAGTTTAATGGATAAACTGGCTGGCCACTGGATGCCTTGGCCAAAGTGTGCTTACGGGTCAGCTACAGAATGGTGCTCATTTGAGTCTTTCAAAATTAAAGGGGAATTTCACTTTATAACACTTCTGGGGTCATTTTCACACCTACCCAGGCTTTTGTGTGCACCCCAGACAGGTTTTATGTTACTCTAACATTCATTAGAAGGACAATATCAGTCATGAGAAGCAGGGATGTGTGTTTACAATGAGTCTAACGTGGAGTTTGATGTTAAATGGGCTTCTATTGGATGGGGAGGGGGGGGGGGGGGGGGTTTGCTTACACGGGTATATCTAAATATCTAAATATCTAAATATTGAAGCAAGCAACATAAAAACTGTCTGGGGTGCACACAAAAGCTCGGGTAGGTGTGAAAATAACCCCAGAAGTTTTATAAAGTGAAATTCCCCTTTAAGGGCAATGAAGATTACTCGTTGATTTTGAGTTGCCATTGCTTGCCCAGCTTTTAAGTCCCATTCAGAAAGGTACCCTTGATTGTATAAAAGTAACCATTACATTCTAATGTAAGACATTATGTTACATTACAGTTTTGGACAACCAGGGTGGAAATGTGTACAGGTAACTGGAGCGGTATCCATTTTTGGACAGACGGGCTGAGATTGAACCAGTAGGTTCATTTGTACAGATTGGGATAAGAACCGTTTTGAGCAGCTTCTGCTGACTGGTTATGTGCAACGGCTATATTGCAGTTTCTCAGTTTAAGGAATTGGGGCCCATTTCTGCTGCAAGGATAGTATGAGCGAGGGGGAGGCAAATTGGTGGAAACTTCTCTCGCATGTAGCATTTATTCTTTGGAACTTTGTCTTTTTCCATCTGTAGAAAGCTCAATTGAGCTTGCCTCTTACTTTGGTACCTAGACAGGACAGGACAGGACTTAGGCTCTTTTTCAGTGAAAATAATTGCCCATGATTCCACAATGATACCGCAATGTCAAGTGTAATGACTAATAGGCACAGATAAGCCTATATTATAATAGCATGCGGTAGCAGAGGCGTATCCATGATCTTTGAATGCATGATGAAAGAACATTTGAACCTTTAGAGCTATTTTCCCTTAGAATTTTAATTGCCTAAGCTTCCTTGTTTCTACCACATATAGCTAGTTAGTTTTCAGTGAATCATCAAGGCACACTCACTTAACAGCAGGATGGTTTGAGGTTAAAATTGATTCCAAAAACCTGCATGCTGTTTGTGAGTTGTAGGCATGGTGGCTAAATCAACCGTTCAGACATTTACATTTTGCACAAGGCGAGATATTAAAGAGCTGACCTATGCATAAGTAAGGGCCCTGGGTTTCTTGTTGAAATATGCTACATTTTTCTTATTTCTTCATAAAGAATGATTGCATATTAGAGGCAATAATTTGGCCTAATGAATGGAGGAGACCAGCCACTGAAGGTGCACGATGAAACGATGTGCACCTACAAGTACACTGGACCATGTGACCACAGAACTGCCCAGTTTCCCTCTTTTATCATCCATGATTTGTGACAACACCGTGCATGCTCAGGATTTTTTAAATAATGAACTGACTGTTTCAAAGATGGGCATGTGAAGTTTATCATTAGGATTTTGAAAGATGCCATTCATAGTGACAATGGGGCTGTGTAGTGTAAATTGTCATTTACAATGAACAAGCTTAAAAATGCTGTTAGTTGCCAGCACGATTAATTAGTAGGTAAATTTAGACGACTTTCTTCAAGAGCAACATGGACATTGTGTCTCCTTTATTGCTAGTTCTGGCCAATCACATCATCCCTCCCCCTTACAGAACAATTGGGACTGATGATTAATTTAGGCTAGTAAGAACAAGCAGAAAATCATTCATTTTAAACTCAGCATTTATTCTCTGTAGTAACCTGCAAAAGCTATGGAAGTCTTATTTTAAGGCGAAATAATACTTGTGCAAGTTAGCTATAATTAAATGTGAAGAATACATTTTCAGTACATTTCAAATTCAAATAATATAGAGTGCATGTATTCCAAAGTCTATTTAACCATGTTTATGTCTTGGTAACTTTTGTTTGAGAAACCGTATGCATATTGGCATATTTATATAGCAGTAGTTCCCTTCAGTTTTCTGATATGATATATTATTGCATATGATACTGTAATTTTTTATTAAAAAAAAGGTTGCAACACAACTGTAAATAAATACATTTTGACATGCAACATCTTTTTCAAAATATCCTACTTTAATCTTCAGATCTTTCTTATAACACTAACTGATATTGTTTAATGTGTCTTCCTGGAACTCTGGATTCTTGCGCTGTTGCATTACTTGACACACCGAGATGACTTTTCTCCTTAAATGGGCAGTATTCAGTAATGGAAAATTATTATGTATTATATTAACTGTTACTATTCTTAACACCCAGTACTTGAAGGTCGAAAAAAACTGTTCATTGGCTGGTTCTTTCTAAGCAGTTAGTTAAGGAGTTTGCATGTGCAAGTGAGTGATTGTCCCTCACCCCACCTCTCTCACCGGCCGTACGAGCTTAAAGACAGACAGACAGACATGGGATGGCTGCTGTACCACAGAACAGGAAAACAGTTATTTTCAAATCAAACGTTCGATGAGGGAAGGCACAAACACGGCAGTCTACCAGTGGAACTGAGCACTGAAAACAGGGAATGTTTATAAAAACTGAATTAAACCTAGAAAAAATAGGCATCTTTAAACTGTGTATGTGCTTTGCTGCAAATGTGTGCATTATTTGCATTTATGTGTGTAATCTTGAGATATTTATTTGCAAGTTGTCCCTTCATTTTTGAATAGAGTATATGTTAATTATTTAATATACATATTTTTCTATGTAACATTTTTGTATATATATATATATATATATATATATACATATATATACACAGTGAGCACCATAATTCATTGGACAGTGACACATTTTTTGTTATTTATGGTTCTGTACTCTAGCAGTTTGAGTTTGAAAGGATACAATGACAATGATAGCTATTTTTTCAAAAGGACAAGCGATTTTTATTAAGTAGTTGGTTGATGGCGATAACTGCTACTTATGTTAATAAGGGCACACAAAACATGGAAAAGTTGATTCAATCACAAAAAAGCAAACACAGTTTATGTCGGAGGTGGGCAAAATTTCAATCCTCAATTCATTTTAATAGCGAGTACCCCAGGTTGTACCCAGGGTGGGCGTGTTTATTACGTGCCACGTCACGCCGTGTGTCTCTATGCTGCTTGATTGACAGACCTCGTCACCTCATTATAATATCGAATGTGCCACATTCTCAAATATAATATTGGAGCAAGAAAATAGGAAATAGAAGAAGGAAAATACTAAATAGAAATACAATGAATAAATGTATTTGACGTAATGAATAAATCAACACGAAGGATGTAAATGGGAAAATTTTAAAAGTGGTGAAATTAAATAAATATAAAAAATAAAATAATAAATCTGTGATTTGTGAGCAAAATGCTAAATAAAATAAATTAAGTACAGAAAAAAAATATATAAATAATTTAAACTATATTTATTATGTGAATGTAGATTGTACTATTTGAAAAGGTGGCACACAGGGCCCCCCATAACTTGAGGTATTTGAATTAAAAAATTAAAGATGTACATGAAATGAAATATATGCATGAGAATGAGTACATAAAACATAAAAAAATATTGAAAAAGCTAGACTTTACAGCTACAGGTGTTATGTGAGTCTTTGAATTAAAATTTCCTTTGAATTCTCTTGGCTTGCGCCCTCTCACACACTGCCGGGCTTCCAAATTTGGTCAGATCACAGACCAGTTGGTGGGGGATGGATGCTGTCAAAGATCGGTAGCCAATCGAGAGTCTCCATAATGCTTGTGAACCAATCTCCCTTTGTTCTGTGAGGTGATACGTAATTTGTTCAATTGGGGAGCAGCTTTGTTTTTAGTTAGTCTTTTTATTTGCCGCGAGATATGTTTTGACTGTGTGAGAGTACGACGCTGACCCTGAGAGTGTGTGTCTCGTGCCAAAAGCATAGGAGTTGGCAGCCCTGCACACTGTGTCTGGACTTCGGCAGCTTTGAGAACTATTTTTGAACTGCTACAGCTTTTGATGGCGTGTCAGTGGAGGTCATGCTCTGCGTTTTAATTTGAAGCAGTGGCAGAAGGTTACCTGCAGAACCAAATTTACAGTAACAGCACAGCCGCTGATTTATATTCTGTTATTCATGGATTCTTCAACAGATATTTCAGTTGCCATCTTAAACAGTTCATCCTCTTAAATATACAGGCCTTTAGGCCCGCAGCGAATCAGAATGTTCTCCATTTGTGTGTGTGTGTGTGTATGTGTGTTTGTGTGTTTGTGTGTGTGTTTGTGTGTGTGTGTGTGTGTTTGTGTTTGTGTGTGTTTTTGTGTGTGTGTGTTTGTGTGTGTGTGTGTGTTTGTGTTTGTGTGTGTTTTTGTGTGTGTGTGTTTGTGTTTGTGTGTGTGCGTGTGTGTGTTTGTGTTTGTGTGTGTGTGTGTGTGTGTGTGAGAGAGAGATATTTGTGTGTCTGTGCATGTGTGTGTGCGCATGTACGGTGGGGTGTTCTTGGAACTCAGGTGCCTGGCCTCAGTGATGCAGGGTTACTTTCAGCTTGAGGTAAAAGCCTTTAGTCAGAAACTCGCCGCCTGTTTTTAGCATGCAGTACGCAGCCTTAGAGAGAATAGGGCTTACTGTACTTTGAATCTGCAAAGTACAATCTGCCTCGAAGTTGAAAGCGCTTGCTTTTTTTTCTCAGGCGCTCTGAGTAAGCGAAGCATATGATGCGGTCAGCCTTCCTAGGGGGCTAGCCGCTTTTGTGAGAACCGGGTAACTCCTGACGGGCCGACAGGGGTTTTTCTGGTCAGTGGCTTGCGCTTCACGCTCTACGATCTAGGGCCTCTGCTCTGCCAGTGCTGGCAGGTTTGTAAACAGGAAATGTCAGGATGCTTGCGCCGGGGCTGTGGGATTTCCCCAAAGAGCTGCAGGGGGAGGGGCAGGGGTCAGAGTTTAAAGCTTGTGTCTGTGTGGTCAATGGCCTGAGGAGGGAGAGGGGGCGGGGGTGAGGTGCGGGGTTGGGGGGGGGGGGGGGGGGGGGGAGGGAGCTGCCGGTCTCCTTGCATCTGGGCTTGAACAGGGGTTGTCGATGAAGGAGTGCGGCTCTCTCTGTACACTGAAGACAAACCTAAACACAGAGGTATTTTTATATTGCTTACATGGTGAATAAAATAAATGTGCAAAATGCTGAAAATGGAAATACATTTCGGCAAAATGCCTTCCTCACAAAGCAACGCGCACACAAAGCCATTTTAGCTCTGATGCGATACTGGCTGTAGATGGGTCAGCTAGCCACATAATATAAAACTTTGTAATTCGATTCAACAATTATAACTGACACTGAAGAGAGGCCAATTTATAGGCTGCCTTTACTGTCTTTTCTCTGTAGCTTTCTGCTTTTTGCCTTTTTTAAAACCTTGTTTCTGCTTAATAGGGACATTTTTTGGTATCAGAGTTTGAGATTCCCTTTTAAACTTCAGAAAAATTAGTCAAATATCAAAAGTATGATTTTGGGTTCACCCTACAGGACATAAGGTGGATGTTATGAAGTGTCATTTGTTCTGCCCAACCCGGTATGGGTTGAAGTTCGCTATGGTTACTGCTGCCATACCCGAGGTGAAAGGGCCCTGTCCTTGTTGTGCTGTACACCCCCCGCACGGTGTCATGGCTTGGACATTAAGATGAAAAACTGCTGTAGTGCTAATGCACGGTAGTGGGTAGTTTTCTCGTGTGTGATTTATGGTGACATGCTTGGACAAACACCCCAGAGGGCAGCTGTCCCCTCTGATCGGAAAGTGGAAACAAAGCTGCAAGCTTGAGTCGCTTCACAGCTGTAGCATCTCCTCTGATGGCTAAAGCCTCAGTCATTTATCATTTATTTATACCATCTTAAGCCATTTTTAACTGTATCAGTATAATAACGCTATAACGAACTGTCCAAGCTAATGTGCGTTCGGTCACATGCGTACTCCATGGCCCTGAGAATATCTGTGTGCTAAGAGGAAGCAGTGTGCTTATTTGGGCTCGGTCTGACCTTGTCATTCCATACTCCGGCTTTCAGTGAGCGATAAAGTTTGCTTATTCATCGCTCTTATGTCACCTGATGTCCTCTCTGTAAACCTCACTGTAGCAGGTGAGGCTTGACTCACTGGAGAACTATTCTTGGTTCCGCACCACACTCACCCACAGAATGAGGAATATGGTCGACTGCCCGGCCTTGGTGTGCGCGTGTGCGAGACTGGAAAGGTGGGGAAAATAACATAGGCATGACACAGCTGTGATGTCACCTGACTGGTAGGAAACAGAGAAGGGTGTATGTTTGTCAGTTCCTGAAGGCCTCTTCATGGTACATTAAGATATAGGCAACAAAGTACAAAAAAACAACCTGTGAATTATATTATGTTGGAATTGTATTTAAAATTGTTGTATTACAACACTGTGGGGGTGCCGCTGTAGTTTTAGAGAGCTTTTCAGGGTACTTGCATGGCTACCACTGTTTTTAGTGGTACAAGTTTGTTGGTAATAGATTGTGACAGTCAAGCCAATATTCTTATCTACGTTACTTAATATTTCAAGAGAGCAGGTGGTAGAAAAGTCAGCCGAATTATCCAGGGGAACAATTGCAGTCGAGTGTCTATTTTTAGCCTTGCGCAACGGCAACTTTAATTGAAAAATTAAAATGTGAGATTGTAATAGCTCACGAGAAATTAAAAAAGCAAAAAAAATGTCCCTTTGCTGATGTTTCTAAGCCATGCGATTCAAAATTAGAAATCACACAGGAATCTATTAAACCCATTTCGGGAGGGGTGCATTTTCACATCAGTTCGGGAAATGACAGTAATATACCACTTGAGGAACCAGTGAATGGGATGGTTTTTTGATGTTTCATTTTCAGTGATGTGCACCTTAATGATGCGCATAGAGTATAAAAATTAAAGTGTGCTGGTGCTAACGGTAATACAGGTGGCTAAAAAAGCACTAGAAATATTGACACCTGTTTGAATAACCTCTTGAATAATGAGGCAGAGGTCAATGAGACATGGGTTGGTAGAGGATAGGATCCTGGGCCTGTGAGTTAAAAAAAAAAAAAAAAAAAGTGGGTGGTGAGATTTGGGCATTCAGCTACATAAAGGTTTTTACAAATGTCATGAATGAGTAAATTGTCCCATAATTCTGTCTTACACCCTTGCATACACAGACACACACAAACCCACACACATTCATACACACACACACACACACACACACACACACACACACACGTGTTTTAAACATTTAATATTTAATTGCTACTTACTGAAACACGACTTGCATTTGACGTGTATTGCCTGCCATGCCTGTTTGGCTTTAAACCTTGCAGTCACGTTCAAGACTGCAAGACTGATTTCAAGGTTATGGGTTTCATTCTGTAGTACGTTTGTGTTTTAAACCCAAGAAGGACCTGCCTTGAATACGCGTGTATTGCCTTTCCTGTTCTTGGCTTTAATGTAGAACAACCTTGTCTTAATTTAGGCTGTCTCTATCTGTGTGTGTATGAGTGTCTGTTTGTTTGCGTTCATGCAGTGTTTGTGTGCAATGAATGCATGTGTTTAACACACCTTCCACTCAACTGCATTAATGCCACCCTCGTTCATGTTCTATGAGTAATACTGCACAAGACAAGTGTTCCTTTCTCAAAACATCCGGCTACAGCAAGGAACATATTACACCAAAGGTGTGATGGTTATAGCAACAACGTCAGAATTTTTCTATTTCAGTTGTTCACACTGTTCATTGTGATATTTCAGTGCATATTTTTTCAGATGCGAGAAACGCATTGAGACTCCATATGGGCATGGGGTTTGGAGATGTCACATGTCAGTTAGTTTTTAATAGTGGGCCATTACCCTGGTCACGTCTGGCCTCTCCAGACCTAAAATTGACCACACCCGTCTTCAGCTGTGAAACCATTGTGATACCTAACCTGTAACAGGTATATCATTAAAATGATTCAGTTGAGGATTTAAACTGTTGAGGTTTTGTTACTGTGATGCCATGCTGCATAATTTGACCATGCCACTGTGTGTGTGTGTGTGTGTGTTTAAATTAAATTACATTATCATCCCCACGTGAGGATATTCCTTCTGCAGCTTGTACAGGTCGAAAGTACAGATAAGACACGGTCATTTATACCTGGAAGGTAGGCCTATCTGTGGCCCATATATGCCCTTAGCAGACACTGCCATCCAGAACAACTTATATTTTGCATACTATTCATGTATATACAGTTGGATATGTTGCTGAAGCATTGCAGGTTTTTGCACGAGGGTATAATGGCAGCGTCTCCTCTGAAAGTGTGGAGAAAATGCTTCCAAGCATTAGCTGAAGAAATTCATTCATAAAAATTTTCAGCTGATGATGTGCAGTTGCATTTATTTAGCATTTGCCTGAATTAGTCCGTGAGTAAATTTTTCTGTGTGTGTGTGTGTGTGTGTGCGCTTACATGGGTGTTTGTGATATGTGTGCTTTGCATGTCTGTGTGTGTGTGTTTGTGTGGGCGGTAGAGAAACTGCAAGACCTGTAATGAACATCCTCTGTCTCGATGAGAAAGCTCACTAGGAGTGTCTGGTTGGAAAATTCTCACTTTTTTTTTTTTGGTGTGTGGGTGGTAGCATTAAAGTAAAGCTGAGATACTGCAGTTTTTGAGCTTGTGTGTTTACAGCTTGTAACTGGAAAATAATTGAGTATGGCCTGCAAGTCAAGATGATGCAACATTCTTACTCATTCGCACAAACCTTTCCTCTTTTATGATTCAGAAATCTGGTTCCAACAAAACTTATGATGATAGACCTGTCTGGTAATAACGTGTATTTTGAAAAATACAATTGCATCACAGAAAATGAGTTAAAAATGATAAAACAAAAGATAAAAGAGGAATTTCTGATCTGGTTACTGTATGCTTGTATCTTGTAAATGTACATTTACTTATTTGCTGACTGTTTTCAGATAAACATTTCATCTAAAAAAAACACATTTCCTGTGGAAAGTACTCACAGTTAAAAATTAATAGCATTTCACAAATTTACTCAAAAGAGCTTTTATCAGGTGCTGGCAAATCTTGCCGTGCAAACAGTCAAATTTTGAAAATGTTTGTTTAGTAAATGTTCCATTTTATTGATGCTGAGGTTGCATTGATAATGCAGAGACTGAATGTAGTCTGAATGAGTTTCACGTAAGGAACCAATGAGAGGGGAGAGACAGAGTCTCTCAGAACTGTGATATCCGTGATATCTGTCCATGTAGCAGAAGGCTTGTTTCTCTCTTCTTAAGGCCCAACCGTATGAAGAATTTTCATATTTACAGTCCTGGTGTTTTCCCTAGAAAACTAGTCACCAACAGAGCACAGCTGTCTGAGATCTAAAAAAAAATTGGTCTCATTTTGACAACACAGGATGCTTTGCAATCTTCACAAGATTGTTTTCATTCCATCACCAATTATCTGTAGAGAATTAAAAATATGATATGATATGATATGTAATATGATATTTAATTCTTGTTCTTCAAATCCTTTATTTGGTTGGTCTGTCTCGGGCACACACAGACGCACGCATGTATGCACACTGACACCGTTGTCCTGTTTTCACACCTTAAGTGTGAAAATGAGGTCAGAAGCACCCTGCTAGATGTCCGGTTGTCTTTTTGTACCCATCCCATGGGTGGTGTGTGTAGGGGGGTTCCACCATTCATTATGACTTTAATAGACCAGGTGTAAAAATAGGTCGCGAACGGTGAGCTAGAGAGTGCTTCATATTGCTGCTACTTTCATATAATAGTGGAAACCTTTGTGGTTACATAATGAGACATCTCTGCATTTAATGCTGACTCTGCTGTGGCTGAACAGTGTGACCCAGAGCCATGGGCAGAGGCGTTGTCATGGGTACGGTATGACTAGACGCGTAAGAAACAAAAAACCCGTAACAGTGAATAATGTAACTTTAAAGCACACACAAAAAAAGCTATCTGGTCGCTGGAGTAGAACTAAACTGACTGAAAGTTGCAGCACAGTGAGTAAATACAATTACACAGTAACACACGTCATTGATACACATACAAAAATTATACAATAAAACACATCAGTGATACACCTGCAAAAAATTACACAATAATACACATAATTGGTACACATACACAAATTATACAATAACACATCAGTGATACAGAGTAATAACAAAGAATGTCGATAGTTAAAAACAATTACACACATACAACATGGGTAGTTTTCCAAACAGCCGCATTACCAGTGCTGGTTGGCTCGAACTGTACACTGGACCACAGTTAAACTTTCATGCCAAGGATACGCATCCTACCTACAGCTGTTAACTCATAGTTTTAAACAGTTGAGTTCTTTGAACAATTAAGAGCAGTCCTGCAGCACAGTCCTGAAACGGCTCTTGTGCGCCACATCTGAAGTACAGCGGCTATGCTAAGAGATGACTGGAGCACTATTGCAGTTCTGTCAGCTGTGTTGCATTCTGGGATTTCCTTCAGCATATTTCGGTACCCTAGCCCCTTCTGTATGGCTGATATGTTATTCTATGTGTGTGATTTTACACACCTACACAGGGACGGATAGAACCACATACGTGTTTGAGCCTAAATACTCAAATGTGACTCACAAGGGCAGTAGCGTTGTTGATTTCCTTTTCCGCCTGGTAGATAATAGTTTGATTAGATTCTCTGACTCGCCCGAGATTTCACTCACCTGGTGTCCTGGGCTTAAATAAACTTTATATAATCCCCGATTAGGTAGAAGAATGAAAACCAGCGGTACTTCTGGCCTCGAGTGCCAGATTTGAGTATCCTTGTGTTGGAGTGTTCACAGATACGAGCACTTTGTCAGCACTTAACTGAACACACGTGTGTGTGTGTGCATGCTTCCTTGGCCTCCATTGCACTGTACAATGCCATGGATTGTATTGTAGCGTTTTCACATCATACATGAGTACAGTTAATGGGTTTAGTAAATTCACATGTCAGGCGTTCTGTGAGTGCCCATTTGCTGTTCATGATGTTCTAGATGTTTTAGCGATCATCAACCATAGTGAATATCAATGCTGTTAAAATGGAGTAGGGATAATTTGTCAAGGATATAAATATCCATTGAAAGTAAAATAACATGCTTAAATCAATGGGATATATAACCTAGGTGCATCTGTGCTGGATGATCTTAGTGCTTTTAGCTGGTTGGGCTGTAAGAGGTTTGCAAATGGAATGTGAGCTATTCTAAACATAAGTTGCTAGCCCACTAGATAAAATTCAGAACATCTTGATCTTATTGCTGTGTTGCTTGATACAACATGGCTCACAAACTGTAACACAAATTAATTATTCAAGACAAGAGAAAGAAGAAATGCAAGCAAGGCCCTGCAGTTGTACCAGCAATGGGCCAGGAAGGCAGTTTTTATATTGAGTAGAGCCTGACCGGCCTGGCCGATATATCGGCCATTATTTGACTTTTTTGACGACATCAGGATCGGCAGTTATGCCACCGATGTGTCCCGATATTTTAATAAGTATAATAAACAAAAAAACAATGATTATTTATCTGTACTTGTCTGTTCGAACTTGTCTGTTTGGTTCACTTTAGCAAGCTACCTGGCTAGCAAGCCTTTATGAAGTGGCAGTGAGCACATAAGCAGCGTATGATCTACATTTCCAGAGGACATCGCTGTATTCTCAAATAAATAACCAGCCAAAAAAAAATGGTGATTGAATGCATCACACATTTGTTTTTTTAAATCTGAGATAATGATATTAGCTACTATATGATGCTGTGTCAATAGCCAACGCGTTATTGAAAGCGAGTGTGTCATCTAGTTACGCGTCATCGTAGCAAGCTAACCAGACAGTAAAAACGCCGATAAAACACTTTTAACGTGGATCATTTTAAGCCATGTTATCTAGCTTTGTCGTGATAACATGAGAGAAGGATTGCTGTTGGAGAAGTGAATCAACCAACAGTTAGCGCGGGTGACCTGCACGAAAGCGCATTGTAGTTTTTTTTCACGTATTTCATCCAGTCAATTTAATTTCATCTAACGTTACACTTGATTCACTCTTTGGCTCCGCTAGATAATGTCTTACTCTTTGAGATCATGTAGGCTAGTAGAAATAAAATAAGAAAATATAATTCATTTAACTTACTGAGAATATATAATAAGAAATAATGAGGCTGTGTCAATAGCTAATGCGTTATTGCGAGCGAGTGTGTCATCTAGTCACGCGTCAGAGCGCATTGCAGTTATTTTCACCACCAAATTCTTACGGACAGGGAAGCTCGCTAGATAGTCTTACTCTTTGAGATCACGTAGTAGGAATAAAATAAGAAAATATAATTAATGTACTGAGAATAGATATTAAGAAATAATAACAAATTAATAACAAAAACAACAACAATAATAATATTCATAAAAATACATGTTTGAAACTGGAAAACTGACTTTTTTTAAATTAATTTTTTATAGATGGCTGGAAAAGAAAGGAGTAAAAGCAAGGTGTGGAGTTATTTTGATTTCACACACTTAAAAGATGGTGTTAATATATATATTTAATTTAATATCATCTTTTACTTTTTTATCTAAAAAGTTCTTTGTGTGTTTATTTCTATTTTTATTTGTTTGCTTATAAGTTAAATGTTCTTAAATATAGAAACTTTAATAAAACATACGTTTTTCAAATTGATTTGAAAATGTTGCACTTTTTGACAAAATATCGGTCAAAACATCGGTAATCGGTGGGCTAGGACAAAATCGGGATCGGCATCGGACCCAAAAATCTGGCATCGGTCGGGCTCTAATATTGAGGTTCAGCGGTGGTCTCTGTCCATATATAGACATATGTTTTCTACTTGCACCCGGCAGAATGGAGGAGCATGGTGGTGGCCATTTTTGTTTGCTTCATGTTTATGTGTTTGCACTGAAACCTCTCTGTTTACAGCCAAACGTTTCCCACTTCTGCAGGCTGTCTTCTCATGGCTTCTGGTGTGTGTGTGTGTGTGTGTGTGTGTCTGTGTGTTTGTGTTTGTGTGTGGGTGTGCTTGCACATGTGTAAATGTTTGTGTGTATGTGTGTGTGTGAGTATTTTTGTTTGTGTGGGCATCCTTTTATGTATGCATACATGCATTTGTGCTTGTCTGTATGTAAGTGTGTGTGTGTGAGTTTGTGACAGTGTGTGTGTGTGGGAGTTGTGACTGTGTATGTCTGCATGAGTTTGTTAGTGTGTGTGTGTCGGTGAGTGTGTGTGTGTGTGTGTGTGTTTGTGTGTGTGTGTGTGTGTGATAGTTTGTGACTGTGTGTGTGTGTGTCTGTGTCTGTGCATGAGTTTGTGACTGTGTGTGTGTGTGTGTGTGTGTGCAAGCGTTTGTGACTGTGGGTGAGTGTGTGTGTGTGTGTGTGTGTCTGTCTGAGTGAGATGTGGGAGGACAGACCGCACTTTCGCACTCTCCCCAGCTGATAGGCTCAAAGTATGGTTTTCTGTAACACAGATAGCACTGCTGAAGGGGAACTCCTGTTGCAACATGTGCAGGGTTCTCACTAACACACACACACACACACACACACACACACACACACTCTTAGCAGGACATACATGTGCAACGTGAAAAAGCATTATTGCTTTTGTGCTGTGAAATATTTCTATTTTTGACTAGATATATCAACATATGGACATTTCAGGTTCTTGGGAAAGTCAGGTTCTATGTTTATTTAAGCTGCCAAGTTTGCCACCTTACACAGATATGCTTTATGTTTTTTTTTTGCTTTTAATGCATTATAAGGCTGAAAAAAACAATGAAATAACAGACTGGTACTTTGGCCACACAGTAGCATACTCCTGGATGTAAAATTGCCTTCTCAGTCAAATGTAGCTTTTCAGTGCTTGTCTGACCTGCTGTGCTTGTCTGACCATCTGACGATGGCCGTTCTTAGAACCAAGCCTTCCAAACCAAACCAGGAGAGTTTTCCCCCGCTTTTGATCCGTGCGGACAAGCTGTGTGTGTAGCCTGACAATGCGGGATCCTCAAAATCCTGCTTCAGATGTCCTCTCTTTGAGGTTGTATGCTTTCTCAAATAATCAAAGATCATCATTCTGAAACAAAGTAACCCTCGCTTCTGGGTAAAGCACATAATAGTATTCAGCCACAGCCAGTATTTAACCACAGCTACTGCATGTGAAAAGTCAGAGTCTTTGTGTGTGTGTGTGTGTGTGTGTGTGGATTACGTACGATCGTCAGAGAACCTCAAAACCTACTTTTTTTGCAGCTATCTTGCTAGCTGCAAAATATATATAAATAAAAGATCACATGAGGAATGACCTACTTCTTTGTGACTCAGAACACTTCACACAGAATTATCAGGCCTATGCTAATAAGGCTATGGGGGGTTCAGGAAGAGATTTCTCCATTCCCAGGTGGACGAGGGGAGATGTAGCTCACGGTTAGAGGACACAGGAAGTGCTCTTCTTTCTTTCCCACTCTCCCTCCATCCATCCACGCATCTGTCTGCCGTATTGACTACGGTCTCATCGATCGAAGGGAGATTATGGCTGAACAAGCCTGTGCTGCCTTAGTACCTCAGTATTCAGGCTGTGTTATGTTTGTACAGCGCATGGAGATTTAACACTGCGCTGCTGCTGCAAACTGTTGATTTATAAGCATTTATTTTTTGCGTACAAGGTAATGAATAGCTGCTTAATTGTGAATCTAATGGTATCGTTGTGTTGATTGTAATTATGTAGCTAGTTTTTATTCTGCATGAGGCCTTCTGTATGAGAAAAGTGCTAAACTTAGCCTAATTCACATCAGGCTGAATCTATTTGTGTAGTACACAGAATATTTGCCACATTACGCCTTCTTTTTCATCTTCTTCTTCTTCTTTTTTTCTTCCTCTCATTAATATTTTTATTTGTGGGATTCTTGCCCCAGGGCCTTTGTTCTTCTGCGGAAGGTCGCTGCCACGTACGCTGACCCGCACAGCTGAGCTTCCCCTCCTCGGCTGTGTGGGAAGGCCCAGAGAGCGCGTGTCACAATGGCCTTGCTGTGGGAGCCGCTGGCTGTTGGCTCAGAATGATGAACTGACTGCACGTGGCCCCGGCAGGTTAACCCTTCGCCCGCCTCCCCTCCGGGGTTCGGCGAGGTGACGCGGGGGACAGCGCTGCTCCGGGACGGGGCGCACTGAGCGTGCTCCAGGGCCCGTCGATACCAGGGCTGCCGTAGCTGGACTGGTGAATGGATTGGGTTTGGAAGGCTGGGAAATGGGCTGTATTCTTACTGTGGAAGGGGATTGGAAAAACAAGAAAACAGTGGAGGAAGTTGCTCTGAAGGCACTCGTGCGCACACACACACACACACGCACACACACACACTTACATGCAGGGCACATGTGCAGATGCACATGCACACACATGTATTTGCTCAAGAGCATGCAAGCACACTCATACTCTCACACACAAGTAGAGGCCACATACTTACATACCAAAGGGCACTCACACAATCCAACACATGCGCTCAAACACATGCGCACACACACAAACATTCGCAGGCATGCTCACTCACACACACGCACACACTCACACTCGAGCACATGAGCACATGAACCCAATTATTTCCCCTCTGGAGGAACTTCCTGTCTGAAGGTCTGCATATCAGTCCACGCTGGGGACACACCAGGCCAGACGCGTATGAAAGGCCCCTCTCACTGGAATCCGGCTCTGAGCGGGGTGAAATCCTGTAGGACGCGTGTGACTAATGAGCGGAGAGGGCCGTATGGAGCCCG
This sequence comes from Anguilla anguilla, assembly GCF_013347855.1. Classification (NCBI taxonomy): domain Eukaryota; kingdom Metazoa; phylum Chordata; class Actinopteri; order Anguilliformes; family Anguillidae; genus Anguilla; species Anguilla anguilla. The sequence continues at coordinate 27,885,850 of NC_049209.1, forward strand.
GCGTGTTCGGTTCACATTCCTCGCGGTCTCAGGTGCTCCGTGGCCCTTCGTCAGTATCTAAACAAGCGTCGAGTCGTATGTCAGAGCTGTCCTGGAGGAGCACGGTGACCTCAGGCGGCTGACAGCTTGCCCTCATTGTGTACTCACCGCCTTTATTCCAGAACCATTGTATTCTGTGACTCTTCGATTAGTATCCTGCAGACATTTTTGTAAATCCGGTTTTTAAAAAAAAAAATTTTTTTTTATAATGGTTGTGCTAAATCTTTAAGATGGTAGCAGGCTTTATCGAACTACTCGCACTGATGTTGTACTACATAGGGTTTTTTTTTCTGTATCATCACATTGTTAAATAAATGAGTTTAAAAATAAAGACACACTGACCCATCAAAGAGTTCACCTGCTCTGTGCTCCAGCTCTGGGGTCCTGTCCTAAGAGGGGAGAACATTTCATGGCTGTCGTGTGTACATGCAGTTTTTGCGTGCTTGTCAAGAGCAGGTCACAAACTGGGCCTGGTCAGGGATGCCGTTCCCTGTTACTCTTCATAAGCTGTCGAGGAGCGACCCCAAGTCTTTCTCACAATTGTGTGAGGAGCACAAAAGTATTTCAGTAATTCGTGTAAATGCACATTCAGTTTGAACGGCTGGCTGATTTGTACTTGAGAAAGTTAGAAATGGAATTTTCTCATCGTATTCAGAGGCCTCATTAAGCGTAATCTTTTTCAGTCTGTGGCTAAGTACACTAAGAATGAGTATGTGCGTGCGTGTATCTGTATGGATGCGTGTCTATATACGTGCATGTGTTTGTGTGTGTGTGTGCTTGTGTGTGTGGATGTGTGTCTGTGTGCATGCATTTCTGTGTGTGTGTGTGTGTGTGTGTGTGTGTGTGTGGGCGGTGATCTGTACTCTGAAAAGGAAGTGTGTCTCAGGGTCCTGTTCGCTCAGAGCAGTAGAACCAGAGAGAAATGTATTTAAAGATTAGAACTGCGCCTGAGAGATTAAAGATGTTTTTGTGTTTTTTTTCAGTCACCCAGTCAAGCAGAGCTCACAACCAGAAAAGAGCAAGCATTAGTCACTTTGAAGCCTGGCAGGGGAAACTCTCGCATGCTTGTGGTCCTGTGCCTGGATGCATGGGTGATCGCCCAGTGATCACATCCAGTGGGGACACCAAGCTCCTGTCCTGTATCTGTCCTACCTCTGAGTTCCCATCCTGTGCAGACGGTCTGAATGTCACCCTCAGACTGCGGTCTCTGTGCCTCACCGATTGAAGCTGGGCTTTTGAGTGTCTTACGGCAGTGCAGGAAAGTGGTTAGGAAACTGTGTTTTGTAACTCTGAGGTTGCAGGTTTGATTCCCAGGTGCGGGCACTGCAGTTTTGCCTTTGAGCAATCTCTTTAACCCGAATTGCTTCAGCAAATGTCCGGCTGTTTAAATGAGTTGTATGCAAAGAATGTTAGCTGTGTCTTTCTGGATGAGAGTGCCTGTTGAAGGCCTTCAATGTGAATGTAAAATGTTAATTTTTCAAAGGGCAGTGGGGAGGGTAGCTATTTTTCGGTTGAAGGTGGCCCCGAAAGTAAAGCAGACCGGCGTCTGCGCTGCAGGGGGCTCTCCGCCGCGTGTGGGCGGGTCAGATAGAGGACCTACCTGCTCCGGGGAGACCAGCGTGCCTGCGGCCCCAGGCTGCTCTAATATGGGTTAGCTAGTAGCTCTGCCTGGCAGCAGGGCCTCTCACTCACACTGCTTAATGGGGTCATGCACACTCGCACACACACTCACGCACTGCACGAGCGCCGTCAAACGCAGCGCTCTGTAGGTCATCTCCTCCATTTTGGTTCTAGTCTCGGCTCGCATGCTTTCTTTTCGCTGGAATTTTGGGGACCGTAACGCAAATGACGAAACCAGATGGGCCGAACAGCCTGCTCTTGTCATCAAGCGTTCTTGAATCTTTAAGCTCTCAATGTCCAGTGTGTCTGCATGCATTGGCAGATTTTACGCAATTTCATTCTTCCGGAATCCTAATACTCTATTTAAGGAATATTAAGCAACTGCTGGTATTGCACACGTTATCTGTTTACAGCACTGTTTTCCCACAGAAACACTGCTCATCTGCTCATTGGTTTTCATGCGTCTTTATGCTGGTTGAGCGCAGAACCACACCGCTGCTAATATAACCTGCTGTGTGTTCATGTGAGTCCATGCAAAGCAGCTGAGGGTAATATATTAACACTTTCTGTAAATGAAAGCCCGTGAAACCAGAGCTGCAATTGTGTTTAAATCTGAAACACATGTGAGATTGCAGGTGGGGGGGGGGGGGGGGGGAGGGGTTTGTGGGGGGGGGGGGGGAGAGAAGGAGAGTGATTAAAAAAAGATAAAAGAAATAGAGAAAAATAAATTAAGCAAGAGAACTTAAAAATGGCATGACAGGGGGAGAAAGAAAGATAGATAGAGAGAGAGAGAGAGAGAGGGAGAATGACCATGGTGCACTGTGTCGCAGCTGTCCAGATCATCGTTAGCCAGAGAACCTTTGATGTTTTACTTTCCGTGCTCCACGGCCTCCTGTGGCAGCCAGGCTCTGTTGAAATGGCTGGAGCCGCTGCGTTTCTGTTCTGAAGCATGCGGGAGGTGCTTCCGAGCAGAGGCCACCAGGGTCCGTGTGGTATCGGGGAAGGGGTCACATTTCATTGCATTCTCTCAAGACACTCCGCCCAGCAATGTCTGTGTGCACTGTCCCCGGGCATTATGGGAAATGGACCGAGGGGGTGAAAGTGTGACAGGCCTTGAGGCTGCGCGCGGTCACTCAGACACGGGTGCGAGTTAACCATCACCATGAACGCAGGGCTCTAAAAAAAGATTTACTTCTGCATTGGCTTGAGAGTAACTACCGCAAATGTCACAAATTTCGCTAGTCAAACATAAACTGGAACTGTACCATTGTACCTAATATAACCTGTGTGGCCCCAGCCGATGTTCACCTGCCAAAATTCTGTTTCCGTGTATCACATGGTTCTTCAACTATTAAATCGTGTGTACTGGCCAGATAGGGTCTGTGTACTATAAGCAATGTAGAAATAAAAATGGGACTACTATCTTTTGTTTTGATGTAATATTGTGAACAATGTTTCTTTCTATTTAGATAGAGGCCAGGAATAATCCCCTTAGGGGGTTTGTGCCTCTCCCAGCACTATATACTGCTTACTATATCTTTTCTTTGTTTTAGTTTTTTTGTTCTTTTTTATTGTTCAAATAAATAGTAAGAAACTAAAGAATAGGCCTGCATGTACACAGTATGTATTTGTATTCTTGGTTAGAAGCGGAAGGTATGCTAACTCTTTGCATATGCAGACATGGGCATAGTCGCAATTTTAAGGTATCTGAATGATCAGTCCTTTCTGTTCTTCTCACTGCTGAAAGGGCAGAAGATATGTTCTTAGTGAGCTGCATTTGGCCCCTGGGCCCCCAGTTGAATAGCTCTGGCTTAGCATGTGCGATTTCAGGCTGGCTCTAGTGATGGTTCTCAGAGCCTCCTGATAGTTTTGCGACTGCAGTAGGGCAGAATTGTCGTGATGGTGACAATTGGTGACAAATGGTGACAATTCTGCCCAATTTCACGGACCTGGTGGACTGTGCAGAACCAGAACAGGTTGTGTGCCATCTGCAGAGGCAGTCTGTGAGATTACTGTTATCTCTAATATAATATGACTATGCAGTCTCTGTTCTTCCAAGCCTGTGGAAATTGCCTGTGAGTGTGGACGTTAGACAGACAGTGTATCTCAGACAGGCTGGACCCTCCTGTTGTAATGATGTCAGGTCTCCCTGAGCTTACAGGTAACACACTGTGGTCAGAGACAATTGAATGTGTGATTCAGTAACTCTGCCTGAGGTGGCTACGATCAGCTACTTACACAGACTCTAGCACAGGTTGGTGCCTGAGCATAATTCTGGCCCTGCTGCATTAGCAGTCGTGTGCTAGCCAGATTTTCAAGCCTGTGCTTCATGAAATATGTCATTATTCTTTACTGGGGTTCCTGTTTTTGTTTTCTGTTCTGTTGATTTCAGTAGTAAAGTTCGTTTTTCTTATGTAATCGTATCTAATAAAGCCCGCCCTTGTCCCCATTTCTCTCTAATGCAGATTGAAAGCATTGGTGTCCACCGGAGGGAGAAGTGTGCAGGCTGCCTGTGACTGGTGAGTTTTTTAATACAAATACACACACACACACACACACACGCAAACACACGCATGCACACACACTGACGCAAACACTCGCATGCACACACACTCACGCAAACACACGCACGCACACACACACACACGAATGTACTGCAACTCTGTTCATTATAGTTGTAGGCATATCTTTTACCAAGCCTGTGTGCATCTGCCCAAGAAGATAACTACTGCTCATAACAGAAGCTCAACAGGCACGTAAGCCAAGCCAACTGTTATTGGGTGTCTGCTGCCCCCTTCTGGACATTGAATATGTACAATGTAAGACATTCGAGGGAAAGACTGCAGTGTCACTGTGCGTGTATGCAGGGACGTCACCATCACATTGGGCCCCACCACCCCAGAAAATACTATTTTATATTTCTTTGATGGTCCCTGTCCACTTATGGCGCCTCTGTGTGCGTGCTTGTCTGTCATCTGAGATTTTATTATGGCATACATACCGCCCAGATACACATACGCAGACATAAGCACGCACAAATGTGTGTATAAACACACACACACACGCACACACACGCACACACACACAATGGTTCATATTAGTAAGTGTGCCACTTGTTTGCCAGTGTAGTTACCTACTGATGCCACCTTCTGGCAAGAGTGAGTAAGTGCAGCAGCCATGTGGGAAATCAGTCCTTCAGCAGGTGTGTCCATAACATTTTGATTAGTCCTTCCAGTACCTGGAGGAGCAGAGGTGTGCTGCGGTGTCTCTGTGAATTGTTTCCCCTCCCTGAGTGTCCCGGCTTACCTTTGTCTCCCCGTCCCAAGGCTGTTCTCCCATGTGGACGACCCCTTCCTGGACGACCCCCTGCCCAGGGAGTACGTGCTGTACCTGCGGCCCAGCGGACCCCTGCTGCACCAGCTGTCCCACTTCTGGCAGCAGTCCCGCCTCACCTGCGGCAAGAACAAGGCCCACAACATCTTCCCCCACATCACTCTCTGCCAGTTCTTCATGGTGAGCCCAGTGTGCTGTATCTCCGTGTAAAATTGTACTGTAGGGATCAGAATCAGAATGTGCTGTATCTCCGCATGTGAAACTGTAGTGTAGCTCTCTACCAGTATCTCTGGTTGTGCTGTAGGCTTGTAAGACTGTAATATATCTCCGGTTGTGCTGTAGGCTGCAAGACTGTGCTGTATCTCAGTGTGTGAGCTTGTAGTGTAGGCATGTGTTAGTGTAAGACTGTACTGTGTCACCGGTTGTGCTGTAGGCTTGTAAGACTGTGCTGTATCTCAGTGTGTGAGCCTGTAGTGCAGGCATATGTTAGTGTAAGACTGTGTTAGTATATTTCAGTATGGGAGCCTGTAGTGTAGGCATATGTTAGTGTAAGACTGTGCTGTATCTCAGTGTGTGAGCCTGTAGTGTAGGCATATGTTAGTGTAAGACTGTGCTGTGTCTCAGTGTGTGAGCCTGTAGTGTAGGCATATGTTAGTGTAAGACTGTGCTGTATCTCGGTGTGTGAGTCTGTAGTATAGGCATATGTTAGTGTAAGACTGTGCTGTATCTCGGTGTGTGAGCCTGTAGTGTAGGCATATGTTAGTGTAAGACTGTGCTGTGTCTCAGTGTGTGAGCCTGTAGTGTAGGCAAACGTTAGTGTAAGACTGTGCTGTATCTCGGTGTGTGAGCCTGTAGTGTAGGCATATGTTAGTGTAAGACTGTGCTGTGTCTCAGTGTGTGAGCCTGTAGTGTAGGCATATGTTAGTGTAAGACTGTGCTGTGTCTCCGTGTGTGAGCCTGTAGTGTAGGCATATGTTAGTGTAAGACTGTGCTGTATCTCGGTGTGTGAGCCTGTAGTGTAGGCATATGTTAGTGTAAGACTGTGCTGTGTCTCAGTGTGTGAGCCTGTAGTGTAGGCATATGTTAGTGTAAGACTGTGCTGTATCTCGGTGTGTGAGCCTGTAGTGTAAGCATATGTTAGTGTAAGACTGTGCTGTGTCTCAGTGTGTGAGCCTGTAGTGTAGGCATATGTTAGTGTAAGACTGTGCTGTATCTCGGTGTGTGAGTCTGTAGTATAGGCATATGTTAGTGTAAGACTGTGCTGTATCTCGGTGTGTGAGCCTGTAGTGTAGGCATATGTTAGTGTAAGACTGTGCTGTGTCTCAGTGTGTGAGCCTGTAGTGTAGGCATATGTTAGTGTAAGACTGTGCTGTGTCTCAGTGTGTGAGCCTGTAGTGTAGGCATATGTTAGTGTAAGACTGTGCTGTATCTCAGTGTGTGAGCCTGTAGTGTAGGCATATGTTAGTGTAAGACTGTGCTGTGTCTCAGTGTGTGAGCCTGTAGTGTAGGCATATGTTAGTGTAAGACTGTGCTGTATCTCGGTGTGTGAGCCTGTAGTATAGGCAAACGTTAGTGTAAGACTGTGCTGTATCTCTGGCTGTGCTGCCCCTCACACCGCACGCCCGTGCCGTCTCTCCCCCAGTGTGCGGACGGTAAAGTCGAGGCTCTGTGTGAGGCACTGCAGGCCACGGTGGGGCAGTGGAGAGGCCGATTCCCCAGCCCCCTGCCCCTGGAGCTCTACACCTCCTCTAACTTCATTGGCCTGTTCGTGGAGGAGCAGGTGGCCGAGGTGCTCAAGACCTTCGCTGCGGACTTCTCCACGGAGGCCGCTGCTAAAGCAGGTGGGGAAACAGGGGTGCAGCGGGGGATGCTGGGAACTCTGCACACGGTGACACTCCCAGGCAGAACTGAGCTACTGTCAGCGCTCACCTTCTCTACCTATACAATGATATAACAGCTCTTAGAGAGTAAAATTTTCAAAAAGTTTATGTGAGTCGATTGGGGACCATATGTACTCTGTCATAGTACAATGTTCTCTGTCAGAGTTGATATAACATTGAACATTTTACTCTCTAGTAATCATGAGAAAATGACTTTAGAGTGACTTTTAGAGTTTTTCTGTCCTTTTTGAGGAAACTCTCTTACTCTAGTAAGTTACTACTTAAATCCCTGTGTATGGCCCACACAGTAACGCGTGTTGTAAAAAGCTTGCATGCATTGCTATGTACTGTTACATGGCAAAAAAGCAACTGAATATTTTCTGTGACTACTGGTCTATTAGATATGACTCAGCACTTTACTGCAGTATAACAGCAGTCACGTTCAATTAAAAGTCCCGTGTATTTTGAGAAACATACTGCAAAAATATGCTGTGTCCTAGAAATTCTGCTTTTTTTTCCAGTGTCCAAGAACACTACTGTATGTAGTTTCCCCATAAACATCAAATGCAAATTCAACTGAATTACTGTATATTTTACTAGCTCATGAAGTGACACTAAAACTTTGAGTTTGTTTAAAAGCAGCGGTATTAGAAATAATAATAATAATAATAATAAGACAAGGTCTTATTATTGGCTGGACCGAACACACTTCAACCGGCCGACCAATGGTGTAACTTCATAACTCGGCCGACCAATGGTGTAACTTCATCACTCACTCAGTCACTCAGTCACAGACATTCGCGTTTTTAGGGCTGGCCTCGCTGTTGCGGTCCAGCCAATAATTGTGGAGCCCCTTTCAGGCCACAGGTTCTGTCATGTACTATGACACAATAAACAAAAGAAAGGGAAAAGTACGATAAAAAGTGAATGGAAGCATTATTTAAAAATTGTAATAAAGTGAAATTCCTCAAGTAAAAACCATAAGAAACCATCGTCCTCTCTCTTCCCTTTTTCAGATGTCCATGTGGAGCCACATAAGAAACAGCTCCATGTGACCTTGGCCTACCACTTCCAACCCGATCACCTGCCGACCTTAGAGAAACTGGCCAAGAGCGTCGACGTTTCGATGGGCTGTGATTGGCTAGCTGTGCTGTTCTCCCGTGACATCCGATTTGCCAATCATGAGGTATCCCAACATTATGTCTTCTGATTTGATCTGATCTGATCTGTGCCAGCACTGCATAACAAAATCTTTCTTTGGAATGAACTTTCGTATGTGAAATGGACTTTCATATGTAACATATTCATCCCTGGTATAATTTTCCTGCAGCTTATTGACAATTTTATGTATTTCCACCATTGAGAAGAATATGAATGTTTTACCTTGTGAAATTTTCGTAACATTCATTTTGCTAAAAATGAGTTTAGTGACAGTGAAATAAAGTATTTGAAATGTTTGAGAATTTTTAGTGAAATGTTACTAACCAAAATGTCCAATATGAAAGATGGCATTTTCTTTGAATACTGGTGAAAGAGAATGTTTGTTTTCACATTGATTGTAATCTTCAGGAATACTACTTGGGTAAATATAAAGCAGAGTAATTAGCTCAGTTGTTGCCCCAGTTGTTGTGGTGTTGATTGTCTAATTCGGGACTGAATTAGACCAGGGACACCAAAGTGGAATCTTTGGCCAATTTAAATTTAAACAGGAAGAAAAGAAACCCAGCTGCACAATGGCCTTGGCAGCCATATTTGAGCAACTCTGACCCACTGACCTGACAGGTTGATAACATAAATTCCCAGAGTATCGATGCTGTGCAAAAAGGAGACTGCTCTTCAGTTGATGTGAAGGAAAAAGAGAAGCAGTGTTTTTTATGGTTTGCACATTAATGGGCTGTGGCGCTGTGGCTGACTCTTCGGCTCTGTCTGTCAGACGCTGCGGGTGATGTACCCCTACGCACCCCAGAACGAGGACGAGCTGGAGCTGGTCCCGGGGGACTTCATCTTCATGTCTCCGGTGGAGCAGAACAGCACCAGCGAGGGCTGGGTTTACGGGACCTCCCTCAGCACCGGGCTGTCCGGCCTGCTGCCTGAGAACTACATCAGCCGAGCCGACGAGTGCGACACCTGGGTCTTCCACGGGTGAGCTGGGCCACGCCGGCCTCCCTGGGCCGCTGCCCCGCCCCGCATGGAGCGGCGTGTGTGCGTGTGTGAGTGCGTGCGTGCGTGCGAGTGTGTTACACGCGTTGTGTTACACAGTTCAACAGGGTGCTCTGTCTGAGTGACTCTCCTCCATGTTTGGGACCAGTCTCCTGTGTGTGCGTGTGCCTGTGTGTATTTGTGTACTTGGTGAACACATTGTTTTGAGGGTGCTCTGTCTGAGTGATCTCCTCCGTGTTTGGGACCAGTCTCCTGTGTGTGCGTGTGCCTGTGTGTATTTGTGTACTTGGTGAACACATTGTTTTGAGGGTGCTCTGTCTGAGTGATCTCCTCCGTGTTTGGGACCAGTCTCGTGTGTGTGCGTGTGCCTGTGTGTATTTGTGTACTTGGTGAACACATTGTTTTGAGGGTGCTCTGTCTGAGTGATCTCCTCCATGTTTGGGGCCAGTCTCCTGTGTGTGCGTGTGCCTGTGTGTATTTGGTGAACACATTGTTTTGAGGGTGCTCTGTCTGAGTGATCTCCTCCGTGTTTGAGACCAGTCTCCTGTGTGTATTTGTGTACTTGGTGAACACATTGTTTTGAGGGTGCTCTGTCTGAGTGATCTCCTCCGTGTTTTGGAACAGGTCCCATTCCTTCCTCAGCTGTGCCTCCCCCTCGGGCTCCGGGGGCGCCGTGGGCGGGGTGTGTGACGGGCTGCTGGACGACCGTTTCCTAGACGACCGGAGCCCTGGGGACCCCTCCTCCATTAATGTCATGTGCCAGCCCATGCAGGTTTGTAGGTCACACAGGGTTCCCTTACTGAAATTGTATGTACGGCAATATATTGGAAATATGTGAACTTATTTTGAAAATTTAATGATACATATATTTCAGACCAGTATATTTTGAAGAAAATTATTTGTGTATTTGCCTATATTTTGTGAAGTGTTGTAATATAGTGGTAATATATTTTATTCCAGTATGTTTTGATTACAGTACATTAGTGTAAGAGAAGAGGACAAGACAGCATGGTATCTTTACACATACATTTGTGCTCATAAAGGATCTTTACTTGTGGGCTATGATCTAATTTTGTCTAGTGACCTGCTTTGCCTGATACAGCTCTGCCCACCAGAAGTGTACGTGGTTTAAATGGGCAAGGGGTTCTTGGTGGAAGGAGGCACATTCGAAGAGCCTCTATACTTGCTGAACCTTTCACAATATTGCATCAGTAGTTTTCACTGAAAAAAACTGTGTAGTCCATGTAGTCACTAATGTGAAGCACTGAGATAAAATAATGGCTAAGCAGGAATGAGGAAATGCTGGTTGGCTGTCCTTTTATGACTAACGTAACAGCTAATAATACTATTAATATTGTAAAGTAGTTATAGATCATGCATTTCTATCTATCTTGATTTTAATCTCTCAGGTACTACGGGTCAACAGCCAATCACGGCTGCCTAAGCGGACCTTGTTTGTCTGTCGCCATGGTGAGAGGATGGATGTGGTGTTTGGGAAACACTGGCTGTCCCAGTGCTTTGATGCCAAAGGTGAGGGGGAGGGGCTAGGAGGAACTACACTCAGAAATCTAGATTGAAAAGGTTTGGCCCAAACCTCCATGTTCCAGGGAATGCTTCTCTCAGCTTATTTAATCAGTGTAATGTTACGTTGCATTAACAACCAATGTCTTTGTTTATTTATCTTGGCCCTGACGTTACCTGACATTTGTGGTACAGGTACATATTGGGGTGATAAAGGAGATTAGAGGAGGAATTAGCAGGGAATTTGGCGCAAGCAGGAAGCAGAGTGTCTATATGCATTTGTGTAATATTTCCAGATGCCGGTTCTTACCAGACACCTTCTTGCTTCAGTGAATCTCCCTGTCCTGGTGCTAATCCCCATTCTCACACACGCTCTGTGTTGGGCGCTGCAGGTCGATACATGCGCACCAACCTCAACATGCCGCCCAGCCTGCCCGCGCGGAGCGGGGGTTACCGGGACTACGACAAGGACGGGCCCATCACCGTGTTCGGAGCCACGCAGGCCCGGCTCGTGGGTGAGCACAGTGCAGTCGTGGTCACCTTCAGCCAGGTCACAGTCAGTGTCACAGTCACAATTACAGTCGTTACAACAACTGCGGAGTTACAGTTACACTTACCATAAGTCACAGCCAGTCACAGTCACAGTGGAAGTCGCAGTCAACATCCAACAGTTACAGTCACAATTGCACTCGTAGTTACAATTACTCCTGTGCACTCTCTGGTGAAGAAGATAGTCAGGACTTGGTTAAAAAAAAAATAAATAAATAAAGTTCCGTTTTCTTGGTTCCTCTCCCTATGTGTGTGTGTATGTATGTATGTATGTGCGTGCATGTGTATGTGTGTGCGTGCGTGTGTATGTGTGTGTGCGTGTGCGTGTGTGTGTGTGTGTGTGTGTGTGTGTGTGTGTGTGTGTGTGTGTGTGTGTGTGTGTGTGTGTGCACATCACAGGAGAAGCCCTGCTGGAGAGCAACACAGTGATTGACTTTGTGTACAGCTCGCCCTCCCTCCGCTGTGTTCAGACGGCTCACAACATCCTGAGAGGTACAGCCTCCACCAGGGCAGCAAAGCACTCAGCTCCCAGCACTGTGCTCGCTCCTCTCCTTATTTCCTGTTTTCTCTCGCTCACTCCTGTCTCACTCTCTCACACACACCGGCCTGTTAATCCTGTCACATGCTTACACGCACACACACACAAGTGCGCACACACACACACATGCGTGCACACATTCACACAGACACACAGTATATACTGTAAATACAGCCATACGTTTAAGTATGCGTGTACATCTCTAATCCTTGCACTCTCTTATCCTCTCACCCTCTCCCTCTCTCTCTCTCCTCTTCCCCTCTCTCTCCCTCCCTTTTCTCTCTCTCTCTCCCTCTCTCTCCCCCCCCTCCTCTCTCCCTCTCTCTCAGGACTCCAGCAGGACGGGAAGATTAAAATTAAGGTGGAGCCGGGCTTATTTGAATGGACCAAGTGGGTTTCGGGCACGTCTTTGCCTGCCTGGATCCCCCCCGCTGACCTGGCAGCAGCCAACCTCAGCGTGGACACAACGTACAGGTACTGAGCACAGCCATGATGTCCTGCGCTGTCCTGACACACGCACACACACACACACACACTCACACACACTCACACACACGTACACACACATATCTACGCCCACACACATACACTTTCACACATACACACACACACATACTCACACACACGAACACACACACATACACACACATATCTACGCCCACACACATACACTTCCACACATACTCTCACACACACACACACACACACACACACAAACACACATACATGCGCATACAAACACGCACACACACTTCCACACATGCACACACACACACATACGCACTGACAAACACACACAAACACGCACACCTACTGTATACACACATACACACACACACAGACACACAGAAGCACACACAAACACGCACACACACTTCCACACATACACACACACGCACACACACACATGCACACACAAACACACACACACACTTCCACACACACACACACATGCACACACACACAGAGACTTACACACACACACACATACTGTACACACACACACAGACACACACACATACTGTACACACACACATGCACACACGCACAGACACACACACACACACAGACTTACACAAACACACAGACACACACACACACACACTGTACACACACACACGTGTGCTGTTAACAGCCTCCACATCATTACCCAGGGATGCACTGCTGGTTCACAGCGGATCAAAGAGACAGAAATAGTTATCAGTAGAGATAGGAACTGCTTATTATGTATGGGCTTCTGTCCATTTTTTTGAGCAGAAATACATTTTTCTTCACTCTCCAAGGGAAATTTCAGCATAATTTACATAATTGTCAAGCAAGTTGAGGGAGTTTCTCTATCTGCTCATGTGCTCATGTTACCATTGACCTCTTCCGTAAACTGCGTGTTTTGATTTTGTTGATGTGGAAGATACCTGGATGTGATCTTAAACTGGGAGTTGATAGGTGAAGAAATTGCTAGAAAATGTAAAGGATAGAAAATGGCAATTTTCTCGGCTAATGTACACTGGCATTGAAATTGTTGTGCTTTCAAAGCACAAAACTCATGCTTAATCATTATATGTATAGTAAGAGATATTTTCTTTATATTTTACAGACAACACTAACCTAGATGTTGTAGCCTCTATCGTCTAATAAGTCTCTGACTGAGCAACACTAGTTCAAGCTCCAGCCACAGCAGACACTGCAGGTGCTGTGGGAGCAGCAGTTCTGTCAGATCCACCAACGTCAACTCTTTCATCTTCTAACTGTCAGAAAAAAACATACAGTATTGTGCTACTGATCCCTAGTTAGCAGAAAATCTTCAGACAATAATTGGTCAAAATTGGTTAGTAAAGTATATCTATGCTGTGCATTTTCTGTGGATTTCCTAATAAGGTAGTATTTAGGTTTAGACACAGTATATATGTAGGCATTGCAAACAGATGTTTATGTGTTGCTTTTTTTTTTTTTTCACTCTTTTCCAGACCTCACATCCCCATTAGCAAGTTGGCAGTGTCAGAGTCCTATGACACTTACATTAGCAGGAGCTTTCAGGTGACCAGGGAGATTCTGACCGACTGTAAAAACATGGGTAAGCTGGACCTCTGGGGTTTACAGTGAGAAAGCTTCTGCTTTTATTTAAATTATTTTATAATAATAATAATGTCATACACAATGTTTGAAGAGCTCTTCAAATGTAAAATTAAAAGTGAAAATACAGCAAATTTCAAATTTCAAAAATGTGTTTGAAGCAGAGATTTCAAAGAAGCGACTTAGTATTTCAAAGAAGATAACTAGTATTTTCCATATTACTGGAATTTTGTACAGTAACCTACATATAAAGGATACCTTACGGTGTTTGAAGCTAAGTTTAATGACAGTCTAGAATGTGAATGACACATTTTGCTCCTTTATATACACTTCATATACACTATATATATATATATATATATATATATGCTTTATAATGTGCAGAATATGCGTTTAATTTTTCACACAATAGTAAACGGAACTTGACGACAGCAACGCTAAGTATTTGTTGACAGTTAGCGGCTGTTCGAGATAGCGGTTTATCAGTAGCCCGCAGTGTGTTTGTTTCCCTGGCCGCTGAAGGCCTGTGCTCACTGTGCCCCTGCGTGTATGCGTGTTTGTTTCCCTGGCCGCTGAACGCCTGTGCTCACTGTGCCCCTGCGTGTATGCGCGTTCGTTTCCCTGGCCGCTGAACGCCTGTGCTCACTGTGCCCCTGCGTGTACGCGTGTTTGTTTCCCTGGCCACTGAACGCCTGTGCTCACTGTGCCCCTGCGTGTATGCGCGTTCGTTTCCCTGGCCGCTGGATGCCTGTGCTCACTGTGCCCCTGCGTGTACGCGTGTTTGTTTCCCTGGCCGCTGAACGCCTGTGCTCACTGTGCCCCTGCGTGTATGCGCGTTCGTTTCCCTGGCCGCTGAACGCCTGTGCTCACTGTGCCCCTGCGTGTACGCGTGTTTGTTTCCCTGGCCGCTGGACGCCTGTGCTCACTGTGCCCCTGCGTGTACGCGTGTTTGTTTCCCTGGCCGCTGGACGCCTGTGCTCACTGTGCCCCTGCGTGTACGCGTGTTTGTTTCCCTGGCCGCTGAACGCCTGTGCTCACTGTGCCCCTGCGTGTGTGCGCGTTCGTTTCCTCTGCAGGGAACAACGTCCTCGTCGTGGCGCACGCCTCCTCGCTGGAGGCCTGCACACGCCAGATGCAGGGCCTCTCGCCCCAGAACTCCAAGGACTTTGTCCAAGTGGTTAGAAAGGTGAGTTAGCCGTCCACCTCTTTCCTCTCCTTCATTTTCTTTCTCTTTCTTTCTTTCATTCTTTTTTAAATTCTACATCTTTACAATGTATTTCAGTGTATTCCATTTCCCTAATGGAATAAAAAAATTAATTAATTCAATAAAAAAATAATAATACAGAGAAGACATAGAAGAGGAAGAAGAGTATGATAATGATGATGATGATTATTAGACTTCATATTCTTCCTTTTATTGTTATTGTTGACAACAATAATAATAACGAAACAACAATTATCATTATTATCATTATTGTTATGACTACTCTGGTATCTCTTGTGATCTTAATTTCACTGTTACTTCCCCTCCCCTCCCCTCCAGATCCCCTACCTTGGTTTCTGTGCGTGCGAGGAGCAGGGCGAGACGGGGGTGTGGCAGCTGGTGGACCCGCCCATCCTCCCCCTGACGCACGGCCCCAACCACAGCTTCAACTGGAGAGAGACCCTGCTGCAGGACTGAGCCAATTAGCAACCTCCCCTCTTCCTCTCTGAAACCCTGTCCGCTTAAGCAGCCCAACAGCCACCCACACCTCCAAATACCGACCTACTTACCCCCTAAACCAAACCCCCAACTCCACCCTCTCCATCTTCCATCACATTCAAATTGCATGTATATCACCCTCAAATCTAGCTTTTAGGCCTAAAAGTATATGTGGTATATATACACATATATATCTATACTTGTACAAACTTGCGCTAATCTAGCTGTGCGTATAAAAACAGTGAAAGCGAGGCCTGCTGGTGCAGCAGGACCGTCTCTCTGCTGACAGAATGCACATCCCTGGGTGCTCAAAGAGGGCAGGAGGCTGAACCCTACTCTGTCGGCAGCCTGGTTTCCATGGCTGTCACCTAGCAATGAATGACCACATTCCGCCTCGCTGGAGAATTGCTGGATGACGTTGAACAAGTTGCCAATACGAAATGAGTGTGATTTTGGGAACAGCCCAGGGTTAGGTGGGGTGCGGTTGGTCTCTGTCTGGGGGAGCCAGCGCCTGGCGAAGCACAGCTCTCTCTCTCTCTCTCGGTTTATCCAGCTTGTTTTCTCATGCGACGCTCCGGTTCCTCTGCGGCTTCTGCGCTCATCTCAGCCGGAAGTGTAGGCTTGGCTTCCGCCGCCGCCGCCACCGCCGCCGCTCGCTGATAAAAAAGACAGGTGCCGAAGCTCGGCTCTCTCACTGTGGCGAAATGCGAAATCGCCCTCCCCACAGACCCATCCCCTCCCCACAGACTCATCCCCTCCCCACAGACTCATCCCCTGCCCACAGACTCATCCCCTCCCCACAGACTCATCCCCTGCCCACAGACTCATCCCCTGCCCACAGACTCATCCCCTGCCCACAGACTCATCCCCTCCCCACAGACTCATCCCCTGCCCACAGACTCATCCCCTCCCCACAGACTCATCCCCTGCCGTGATTAGCGTAAAGGTGTGAAAAGCACAAAGCCAACTCCTGACAATCCAACAAACCCAGCTAACACAAAATGTTCTCACAATGTTACTTGAATATTTTGTCAATGTAATAACATTGCCACTACATGGCAGCAACATTGTGAGAACGTTTTGTGTTAGTTGGGAAAGGTAAAGACCTGTTCAGATCAAGGTCCTTGGCTGGCCAGTCTGATTTTAGAACATTCTCAGAAGAGATTCCATTCAGTGTGAATGACCAAGTTTTAGGATGTTTACTGATGTCCAGTGTCAAAGGTGTGACGGATCCCCTTAGCCAGCTTGTAACTTGTAACGGAAACAGTCATTTAATTTGTTAAGCATCATTTTGATGTGGACTGTGTAGCATTTACTTGGAAACATTCAAAGATTTTTTTGGAAAAAAAATGCCGTTCCATCTTGCCTGATGTCTCAGATTTGATCTGAACTGGTCTTCAAGACAATAGTTTGGTTGAACATTACAAAACACTAGCTCTGTAGTTAAGTGTGTGTTTGGCTGAGAAAGACAGACACATACACGTACTCATACTAGTGCGTGCGTGCATCCGTGGTTTAGTGCAAGTCCCTGGTAACCTAAATTTATTATGTGTTTAGGAAACTTCATGAGACACCATGCACTGTAATGATACAATGTCCACCTTGACATATCTACATATCATACACAAAGTAGAACGTGTTCCGTGCACTGACACACACGGTCATCATTGAAGTCATGTTCTTGCCAGATTGTATAAAACAGAATCAGAGAGGTGTGAAAGGGCTCATGCGTGTTTTTAAGAAAGGATGCGAATAGTCACTGTTAAGCTGGGATGGCGGGGTTTGCTCAGGATGAATGAATTCTACAGCTATGTCCATTAGCCATTCTCTGTCTCAACCACGCTATATAACTAAATTGAAGTGACGGGTTAGGTTATTGAGAGTCTTATGATTGTTTCAGTCTTCCTATATAGTGTATTTTTCTTCTTTTGTGTCCTGGGTTAGGACATCTCATATAGTGTCTCTGTCTCTGACTTTGACTCTTCCTCATTTGTCTCAGGTACCACAAATATCCATACCTTTTCAACAGTTTCACTGAGCCATTCTTTTGACTCAATTTCTTATTAAAATCCAGCATATTGGGCCTACATCCTTGGCAGTTTTTTTTTTTTTGTGGTTTTGCGAGATTAATTCTGGGCCTGTATGAAAGAGTCTCAGGGTAGGAAAGTTGATTGGGAATCAGTTTTCTGTTTGTCCTGACCTTATCCATTCTGAGCTGAAAACAGAACTTGTGCTGGATCGGCTCTCCCACTCTGAGATACTTAAAAATAAATACGTGCCCGGATCTCAAAGTAGCATGTAGCGTCGCTGGTCTTTTCACTGGCCTGTTAAACAGGTCACCAGTTAATGGTGCATTTTTCCATTAGTTGTGACCTTGTTCTTTAATAAGGAGGCTAATTTTCTGCAATCAGTCAAATAACATTAAGAGCAGCCCCCTTGAGAAAACTGCTGCAGTGCCTAATAAAAGTATAATTATTGGGAAATAATAGAGATACTGAAAAAGATAACTAGAGCCCTGTATGACCATAAAAATATGCAGGGCAGTTTTGTTGTCATGGCACGTGACCAATTGTGGAAAGTTTTCCTAATTAATTTGAGCACAGATTCCAGAACTGTGGAGAAATTGCAGTTTATTGTATTTAGGTTTTTTTTTGTCAGATATATGGATTTTTAAAAATCAGTCAGTGAGCAATTAGCAAACATTTTCCTCTGCCACGTTTACTTTTTCAGTCTTAGAAGAAGGGGAGCAGGTTGTCACTGTCCTTTGGGTAAGGCTTTAAGATCAGATTCTTTAGCACACTTCGTCCTAGGTGCTGGTAGTCAAAACCCCCTGGAATATTTTATCCGTTGATTTATAATAAGTTATGAATTACTTTTTTATGTTTTCAACCTTGGCTGTAGTTTATTCTCTCACTGTTGATTCTAGGGATAATATATACATATACGTACTTGTCTCACTTGCTATTGCCAAACTTCCTCTGCTTGCCATACTCAACATAATCTATATGCAAAACTGAGCACCTCATAGCATCGGAACGGTCGAATCGACCGTCTCACAGGGACACTGATCACACAGGCCTGTTAGATGCGAATGGACTCCTTGTCTACAGAAACGGTGTGGGACTCAATTTGGGAGTTTATGGATCAACGTAGACATTGGATTGTAAAAATAATGGTCGATGTGCGCGTCGTGTTGAAACAGATATGTGTGAACGCATCAGGAGACACAATTGCTGTCAGAAGACAAATTATCCTGGATGGGGCAGAGCTAAATTAGTGCGGCCAATTATTTTCCTATTGTAGAGAGAAACTATATTTTGTTTTGTGTCTGTTTGTGTCCAGTTATATGCTTTTATTGCACCTCACACTGGATAGTTTCAAGAGGAGATTCATTCACACTTTATGGTGCAATTTATACAAATGTTATATAATCTGTGTAACATAAATCATATGAAATGGTATCAATGAAGTTATTATGTAGGTCATTATAACTGATTTATATTACATGGGTGCTCAAGAGTCTGATTGGAAGTATAATCTATTATCACTTTGTGAGATTCTTTTACAAAGAGTAATCTTGAGGATTTCATTTGTTTTCTGTGTATTAATCTTCACTTGGCAGTTTATGGATATGTTAAAGCACATTTGTTTAGCCTTTCTATAAATCTAAAGAATACAATAAGCATAATGCGGTACTAGGCTCTTCTCTCTCAAAGCTGCAGCAGATTCAAAGATGTGACCAGTTGAACTCCTTGTCCTACTCTGTCTGATTTCATTCCTGTCTTCGGTTTTGATCGTATTATTGTCCTGAATTAAAATGTATGTAAGAAATGGTTTTAGTACTTTGGAAATTATTGTTTGGCCCATGTGTTATGGGTAGTCTTTCTTGTTTTCTTGTAATTAAAAAAAGAACAAACAAAAAAAGAAAAACAATTTCCTTGTGCTTTATGAAGTGAGATGAACTTCTCCAGTGGGCTCGCCAGTGCTTTGCATGCATTTTAATGGAAATGCACCATGAGAAATGGGGAAAAAGTACAAAAATGCGCTGATTCAAGGCAAACCCTTTACTTGAACAAGAACAAATAAAACAAAATAAGAAGTAAAGTTAAAATGCTTTATGTATTTAAATTATTGTTTTAATTTTTTATGCATTTACAAAACAGTGTTTCTAAAGAATGTGTATTCTATTTTGTTGCAAATGATTGCCTCAGTAATTATTATGATTGTTATAATTATTATAACAACTTACTGCTTTAGAAATATATAAATTATGTTTGCAAATAAATGTTTTATTGCCATTTGGTGTGTCAGCATTTTTATTTAAATTGTTTTGATAAATAATGGACAAGACACCTCATTTACTGTCATGAATGACATTTCAACTGAGAACACACAACTGAGCTAAGTACCCCAGGTATTTATATATACTTTGTTTCTTGTATTTATTGCATGTTTAAAATACACAGTTACATAAAGGCTAAGTTGAGATCACTGAGATAAATGTTTCCAGAATCATACTGAGGAGATATTTTAATGATGCTTTTAAAAATATATATATATGTTTGACACAATAGACACAGATTTTCATTGATGTGCCACTAACATTGAGTTTTAGGTTAGTGCAGTTGCATTTCAGTATTTTTATGGTTTCCTTTTAAAAGAACTTCAAAGCAAAAATGTGTATCTTTTTTTGTTTACACACCTCAGACACAGCTTGATGTGCACTTCATCCAGACTTATGGTAAGACCCCTCCGGAGTGCCATTTGGCCAAGTACACAGACCCGCAATGCACCAAGTTGGTGACATTTATGGTGGGCACCAGTCAAGAGGTTTCCAGCTTGTGTGTCTACTGGAGGGGAAAACATCACCGAAGAAATATCAATGTAAGCAAAGATGGAAAAAACTTAATATTTTATTCATATGGTAGCATCACGATGGTATGCTTAATGTGAATATAACATTAGCAAGCCTGGTTAATTTGTCCGTTGTTAGCAAGCCCACATCAAGCTTTGCACAGATATTACTAGCTATTAATAGCAGTGTGACTACAATAAATTATTTGAAATGGGGACCAAGGAACAAAAAGTGTGTCCCAATTGTTTTAAAAATCCCAGTACACTTAGGCACTTAATACATCCATGCACACTATATGCAAATGTATGTTCCACATCACAATATACCACCATAGCATATAAGTACCCAAGTGCACTTAGCCAAATGTGGAGAAATGGGACAGCCCATTTGTTTCCGATTTGCCCAGAGGTTGTATTGCACAGCAATACTACCGGTTACCACTAAGTGGTGCTGTGCAGCTTGTTCAGTCATTCATGAAAATGCAGCAGGTATTTGACAGTACATACATCTGGAAGACATTTTTTGTGATTTTAGGTGGGTCTTATGTACTATTTTCACATATTTAAGTAAGTTTAATTATTTTTAAAATGTATTTCTTCCTTTTGTTTTTTTATACATTTCGAATGCAAAGAAGCAAACATCTGCGGGGAACAAAATTAAGCAGTTCATGTTCCCCAAATTTTTATTGCACAATTACTTTTTAATTTGCTGAATTTAACAGAATGAGAAAATAAAACGTGGTACATGCAAATTTTCTGGTACTTTGTTAGTCAGTGCTTACTAACACCTCCTTTAGCTTTCAGACATTCTTGGAGCCAGCTAACTGTCTTTCTATTCTTGCTTTAGAACAGACTCTTCCACTCTTCCTCACAGACCCCTTCTAGTTAAGAAATAATCTTAGGTATTGTTGCATGCACTGCATGTAAGAGATGTTTTATATTTTACAACAAGATTGCCAGAAAGGGTTCCTTTCGACAAATTTTCCATGCTGATGATTTTTGTGTAAGTAATGCAGTGCTACTCAAGTGCCACCGAACCTTTCTGCTGGTCATTTGTAAAAACCTGTATATCCCTGCCAATGACCAGCAGAAAGGTCTGAGAATCTCAGTTCTTTCATAATTATTTCTCATACTAGGAAATCTTGCTTAAACTTCAACATGTTTCCTTAACTTACATTTCTTAATGATGATTAGGACAGAGGAAATTCCCAGCTGGAAGCATTTAGACATCTTATAGTTTACCCTGCTTTTAGGAGACAATGATCTATTTTCAAGTCCTTAGTCGGCTGCTTGGTTGTTGAGAGCAAGTAAAAAAACCACAGGAGGTCAGAAGGGTCAGAGATATTTGAACTTGTCTTTGCTTGCTTAATTTAACAAGTCAATCAAGTTTTGAGACATTAAAAAAAGCATTAATGGATCATCTGGAAGGGTGCCTAAACTTTTTCACATGCCACATTTACTATTTTACTATTTTCAAACTTAATAAATAAATTATAATTGTGCATTAAAATTTGCAGACATGTGTCATGTTTAAGTTTGTGCCCTGTAGAGGTTGTGTAAACTTCTTTTTACTTAGAGATTTAACAAAACATGCAATTTGACCTGGGGCTCAAGCTTCTGCATACCACTGTACAGAACATAATAGCTCTCATTTATTGTGGGGAGCTCACTGTTGACATTGCAATGTGACGATGAGCTACATCGTCCTTCTTTGACCACATATGACCTGAATGGTGTGCTTCAGAATTCCATGCGTGTTATTGAGCTCCTCTGCATTCGAAAGAAAAGGACTTGTGTTCATCATTGGATACTTGTTTACTATCTTGCGTGTAGATGTATATTGTAAATGCATTACATGTAAGTGTGCAAAACATGATACACCCGGTACCACTCAAGCCAACAAACAAGACTGGCATAACTGACCTGATCTGCACCTATCACAAGCAAACAAACAACTCTTAACTAGGGTCAAGCTCCAGAGTTTGGTATTTCACATAAGGCCCACCAAAGCTGTCGAATGTTATTTAAAATGCCACAGACTGTATTACTCTATTCAGTAAGTGGGAATAATAATTCAGCTAGGCTTTTGGAAACTTCCTTTCTATCATGGCATCACGCATGCCTTTGTATTAGCAGTCTTCCTGGCTTTGACATTGTGAAGGCTGTTAACTGTCTCTGGGAAAGATCTCAGTGCTGGAATATCTGGCCACGCTCTTGCAGGTGGAGGTATGAACCATGCTTCATTCCAAATTCGTTGTTTGTGTTTCTATGGAACAGGTCTCTACAGGTGTGACTGAACACAGTCTCATCCAGTGCTTCTCACACCACCCCAGCATGGCAGCTCCTAATAAATTGTGACTATGAATTTCATTCTTGTGAAATTTCATGCCATCGTTGTTTGTGCATGCTCTTTACTGTCTTTACTACAACAACCAGGAGACACACAGGCAGTGAAACAGTCTGAATGAGTAATGCTCTTGTTCATAGTAATAATCTTCCCCATGGAAATGAGATCAAATGAGTATGCTTCTGTTCGTAGTAGCAGTGACCTCCTGTGGCAAATAATTCTAACTGGCCATCTCTCCTTTTTCAGTATTCAATGTTCAATCTAAAATTCAAATTCAATCTAAAAATAAAAGTCAAATACCTTTCTTTGAGGTTCTGTTTATTTATAGAAGTTTGCCCAGGAAAACATCCCAGTTTGCACTTCCGCAGCATTACAAATGCAAGTCTATTCACTTCAGCCTCTTTAGTCCAGTTGGTAAACTGAGAGAAGAAGCCTCTTCCGTGGCTGGGGTGTACCAGCAGGGAGTATAAATCCAGGCAGAGATGCACATGATGGTACAGCCTAGGCAGAGCATTACAGTATTGCATTCTACAGGAGGGTTTCCTTATTGAAGCCTTTTCGATGACAGTGCCCCACCTGGATTTGAACCTGCAACCTCTCAGCTGCAAGACCAGTCCTCTAACCAGTATGCTACACTGCTCCCTGCCTGCTTTAGCAGACAGGACACACCTAGAGGGCAATCATAAGCAGAACTGCTGGCACCAAGTAAAGTGCATACTGCCGTATACAAAGGCTATTTCACTTCTGTGTTTTTGCACTTTTTGAAAGAAGGGAAAAACCCAGTCATTTTCTTCTATATTCTATCTCTCTGTGAATCTCTCAGTGTTTAACATATAGACATGCATACATGAATAAAACATAAATGTCATAATCATATTATCTAAAGTATAAATTAGTATTAAATTAGTCTCTCTCTCTCTCTCTCTCTCTGTGTGTGTATATGTGTGTCGCGTATGCAGAATCCCTGGTTAAATTTACCAGGAGTAAACTGTGCGTATAAATACACGCGGAGTTGAGGAGGCTCCAGTTTCAGGCCGCCGCAGCAGCGCACGGTTTAGAGCGGGGCACTGGGTTTACAGGGAGCCAGCCAGGGAAATGTAATACCTGCTCTGCTTGTCCTGATTTAGCCCGAGAGGCCCTTTCATCACCACCCCCCTCCCAGCAAAGCCCATTGACTGCAGGCATAATTGAATCTAGTGGAGAGACGTCTTATCCTTGAAAGGGCCGCTCTCCTGTAAAACCTTCAAATCTACCTAAAACAGGAGGACAGGATGACCTGCGTGCAGGCAAATGGTGCTCTCGCTACAAATGAAATCTCCTCTCGGACTCAGCCAACAGATTGCAGGATAGGGTAGGGGTGGGCTTTGTTATATCTTATCCAGTGGAGGGTTTGTGGTAATCTATCAGGTCATTACACACAATTTGATCTTTCTTTGCCTAAGTGCAATATCTTTTATCATTGCTGATTGTAATTCCATAATAATTGTCTCATATTACCCCAAGATTATAAATTGTATGTTTTTTTTTTTTTTTTAAACTTCTCCATAGCCCGTTTCTATTTTATTACCATTTATAGAATTAGAATTGCAATAAAATGCCTTGCAATGTTGTTGCCAAAACAGAGAGAGAGCAGAGACAGGCTGTAATCAATATAATGAATAATTATAATCTAATATTGAATCATTTTGTTCTGTATATCTATTAATGGCTCGGAACATTTAGAGCAGCTCCATTAAACCCAGTGCGAGGCCAATTAGATCCCATCTCCATCATCCCACCGGCTGAATAGATTTTCTGACCTCCTCTGTTTCTTGGAAGGAGGTACTGTTAGTACAGTTTCTGCTCTGAATTATAAATAAAATAAAACTAGTATGAACATTATGCATAATGCTTTCATATGGCTGCAAAAAAGCTGCTTCCTTGATCACTCCCTGAAGTAATATTTACAGTGGCATACAACATCTCAGTTCCATTTTTTAGGCAGAATTGCTTTTTAACCATCTCTAAGTTTGAATTGAGGAGGCTAAATATAGTAACAAGCTAATTTATACGTCAAGTTCATATACCATAATTCCACAGAATTATTCACAAAGAAGTAATAAAAAATAATAAAAAATAAAAAAAAACTCCTCCACAATAAAAAATAATTAATTAAGGATTTAAAAAAATCTTGGTTCCTATCACATTTGTAAAGCACAATACAATATATGGTTATATGTTTTGTAAATATTTGAATATGGGTTCTATGTTGGAAATTTTAGCACATTCCTGTAACTTGCAGCATTGAGTTAGGTGACCATGGGCCCCAAGGCCTGGAAAACGCTGCTATAATATGACAAAAAAAGAACTGACTGTCATTAGGTATCATAAATGGAAAAGAGCACCAAGTTGACATAAATGAAGTGCTTTGAAGAAGTGACCTGAAGTCACTGCTGTGCCATGCAGATGGTCAGGTCACTACACCATCCAAGCGCCTCCTGTAATTTTAAATGCTGAAATAAGTGGATCTCAGAGAAATGACAACTGAACTTTCAAATTCTGAGGTATCACAAAATGTATCGAATGATAAAGAAATAAACCAATGACAATACATATTTCTTTGAGCTTTTTATTCAGACAATGTGATGAGAATGTACAAAATTGCCCTTTTAAAAGAGCCATCCTATTAATTTTTTTTCCAGGAAAGAGACATTGAGATATGAAGACTCGTTCCCAGTCAAGAAGACTGCAATAGATAAAGTACATTTGACATGCACTAAATTAAAATAAAACAATGGGCCTCATTCACCAACCGACCAAAGAATTTTCTTCTTAAAACCCACTTATGCAGTTTTCACGAACATTCTGACATTCACCAATGTTTTCTTATTTGGGATTTGTTCTTAGGTAAAAACAGAATTTATGCACACTCAAGAGCACATTTACACACATTTGAGGGCTGACATGTTTGTGCAAAATGATTGGATATTGCGTTTTCTTCAATTCTACAGTTGTATAATATTATAGGATTTAAATTACAATAATATTTCATTTATAATATTTTTGTAATAATTATTTTCATTATTTTACAAAGCATTATGGTATTTTAAGATAAATAAACACTACCCTAACACTTCATGGTGGACAATTGGCAAACACATAAACAATGTACCAGATTAATGGTAAATATATCTGTATAATTTTCATTTCTCGATCATAATGTGTGTAAATGATTGTTAACAGTTAGCCTACATGTACCAAGTGCCTTCTGTCAATGGCATGCCGCTAATAACAACAAATAACAGAGTTTATGCCTCGCTTCCATTGTCGTGCGTTCGGCAGGTCCTCGTCAACTCGTAATGTCGGAAATTTATCATGAGACCAACAGTGGGTGATCTCATTGGTCCACCTCCTTTACATCCCCAGCGGACACACGTATTGTTCATGTGATAAATTCACCAGTTTCCATGACCGCCCGAACACAAACACCTCGTATACGACTTGGTCACGTGATAAATTTCCGAATTTACAAGTAGAGGATGACCATCTGAATGCTCGATCTGTGTGTGCACACGGCCCTGCAGTCTCATGCCCTTTTATGGGAATTGGCGGGGCGTTTACCTATGCTAATTATGAACAACTGGCACATGCTTTCAATTTACGAGGACAATTGGATTTATCATTATAAGAACACAGGTATGAACGATTCTATCTTTGAGAACACGTCATGAATCTGACGTAGACTTTTCTTAGGACCTTTCTCAAGAACAAATTTAAGAAAAAACTTGGAAGATATTGGGGAATGAGGCCCAATGACCTACAGTACAAACTTAGATATCATTCATGACTGGAACACTTAATATATCTCCACCGTGGCCAGCTCAGATGCAGTGTGTTGTTTCCATGGTTCCAAAGATTTGTTTGCACGTATTTCCCATACTGGATACAATGTGAGGGAGAGGAAACTCTTCCACACAGTCAAGAATACTTGAGATTACATTGAGAATTTACACAGCCATTGTATGATCACCAGAATACAAATAGAAGACGTAGTTTTTTATTTTTATTTTTTTTGTTAAATTTAGAGGTCACTAGATGTGGCACAACATGTTACTTCAGTGAGTTAGACTATCGTCTGGATAAAAAATTAACATTTTAATGGAATGCTTGTATTACTCCAGCCTTATTTAAAACAATGTCTTATTTTATATAACTACAAATCCTTCAGGTAATAACAATCAGAAATGTCTTAAGCAGGATTTCATCGGAACAGGTTTTTTTCCAACGTTTTCATTCTGAGAGATGCAGACAAATAAGATGCAGCATAATAATAATCTTCTGTAAGCAAAATATTCTGTCTTCTTACATTGTAAAAATGAAAACATTTCAAAGTTAAATATCATAAAAAACGTGTCCTATGTTTAATGACTATGGAGAAACTGAAATCTATTGACCAGGAAAGAAGTTAGTTCGAAGGACATGAACCCAGACTGTCTGTTCAAAGCACACTACTGAAGGAACATTGAGCATTCTGCCAATGAGGTTCTGACTGCCCTGCACAATATAAACTGCTTCTATCATGGTTCATTAATAAAGGCATCTGTCAGTGTCTCAAGCAATGCATTAAAATGAGTGTGTTATTGCACACGAGAAATTACTGTTTTTATTTCATTAAGCAGTTTCCTCTGAAACTTTCTCTCAACTCGCTCATTTTAGATCACCCAACACACTGTTATAGAGGTAGAGGAGGAGCACTTCCTGGGTTTTACCAATGGAAAGTGCAACCTGTTTCTCTTTATTGTTTACTTTCTGGCATCAGTGATAATAAAAAAAGAGAATCACTGCATTGTAAGTGGCTTGAAAACATAATATCTTATGCTACTTCTTGGGTTCCTACCATGTTTGGTTGACTGATCAATCTGTAATTCAGATATCTGAATCTCTGAAGTTCTCCTGTGCCATACCTTTAGAGTACAAAAGTAATCAAATGTGCTTTTGTTCCAGGGCCTTGGTGAAGACTTTGTATCTCAGGGAGTACGTTACAGACCAGAGCCATTTTGGCAAATACAGTACACACACCAAGAAGCAAGATTTTGTCTCACTCTAACTAGTGTTGAGCAAAATACACATAAAACAGTTTTAAATGAACTCTGAAAGAATACATTTGACCCTTCTTGGACTCACATAAACCATGTTCACATTATATTAACACAGGATATTTCACTGTGTGTTGTTCTTGTGTTGTGGGTTATGGCACATCCGGTAGCCATACAAGTGAAGTATGATTTTTTCACATTCCTATAATTTTTTACATACAGTCAATAATATG
Source organism: Anguilla anguilla (assembly GCF_013347855.1). Taxonomy (NCBI): domain Eukaryota; kingdom Metazoa; phylum Chordata; class Actinopteri; order Anguilliformes; family Anguillidae; genus Anguilla; species Anguilla anguilla. The sequence goes on from NC_049209.1 coordinate 27,913,771, forward strand.
TTAGCTTTTTAGTGTTGTCTTGGTAACCCTTTTGAGCGTTTAATCAATTTATTAATTAAATGCCTGGAAGTAATTTTAGAGACCCTTGAAGGAGCCTGCTCTACACAGGTCTGTTCTCATTGTGTAACCCGGCCTCAGGCCCCGTTTTAGGACTTCGAGCACGCACGCACGCACGCACGCACGCACGCACACACGCACGCACGCACGCAGACGGCCTTAAACATGCGTGACGCGCGGCAGCCATTGGTCGAGGCCGGCTTGGCCGTCGCCCATGAAACGAGGACGTGATCCGTCCACCGCGCAGATTAAGGAGGGCGTTAGCGAGCCCCGTCCCTGGCCTGGCCCCGGCGCGCACGGCGAATCAGCCGCGGCTCATTATATTTATTCATCGTTTTGAACGGCGTCCCAATCAGCTTAGCCGCTTCGTTTGCCGATCTGTTCCCGGAGCCCTTATCTGCGGCAGGGCCGGTGGCTCCGCAGGGCTCAGCGGGGCACCCGCTGCGGTAGGACCGTCCAACCGGGGGCCCCAGGGGCCAAATATGGACCATCAGAGATGGGCTCTTGGCTTTTCATTGGGAACAATCAAAAAGTTATTATTTGGATTCGTCAAAAATTGTGACTATGTCCAGGTCTGCGTCTGCTCAGTGTTGGCACACCTCCCACCAGTGACAGAATGATGAATTACAGCTATCCATGTTTAACCAAGGATTCGGCTTTGTTTACTCACATTTACAGTGCATTTTATCCATACGTTGTTTCATAATTAGTGCACGGATGCTGTTTTTCTTTTCTGCCAATTTTTTTTGAAGGGACCTAGCCCTCAGGAAACAGCTGAAGAACCTTGTGCTACAGAGCTCTGCCTTGATGAAGACGATGAGCTATCTCCCAGTCGCCGGCTCGAAAAAACTGCTGATATTCTCTGCTCCTCTTGCGTGTCACCCAGTGGCAGATGCAATTTATGTCATTATTTTATCTTGTTTTTTGTGTCCTGCTCCCCATATTCTCCCAGGGTGCATCTTGTTTTACTGTGTTAGCACACACTCAGCGCCTTCTGTGTTCTAGCCAGGGCGATAAATAGTAAAGACGTTTTATCAGGCCGACATCTATTTACAAGTGGGGTCCGACAGCAAAGCTTCGATTGGTTTGTGTTCGTAAAGCAAGCTGTGAAACCCATCACCCAGCCAGAACTGCATGTGCTAGAAACTTCTGAGCAAAGTAAAGTATGTCCCTTGTCACCTCCTGGTTGTGCTTCACATCTTCTAAATACCTTCCAAACAAATGCATTCCCACAGACTGGGCATATTATTTTTGTATTATGGGCATATTTGATATATAGTAAAGAGGATTCTGCATTCTGCAGTAGGCTGGGTTATCACAAGTAATTGATTTACTTTTGTTTACTGTAAGCCACATGAGGGAAATATAGTATTCTTTACCTTGGCTTCGCAAAACCTGCTTCTGTGAACTTTTCACTTCCTCTATTGAATTCAGCAGATTAAGCCGTCCCAAAAAATAGATGATTTGGAACTTTGCTCCAGGTGCAATTTTTGATGTGGACGTCTGGCCGGAATTATCTAATGAGCTCTGTAACACTGAGGGATTTATAAACTTGACAACTACACATCTGCTCCACATATTGTGCATCTGTCCAAAAACAGTAAATAGCTGTAGGATGACCATTTTTCATTTATAGTCCTGTTTTGCTGAAACATTCAGTTATGGGGGGAGGGGTCCTTTCATGTGAGTTCATTTTTTGAGTGTGATGTGTCAATGGGGAATGCTGGCAGAAGAGGACTCATCTGTGTGAAATTCCCAGACTGAGCACTTCATGACCCTGCCAAAGTAATCAGTGCAACCACGGAAAGTGCAGTGGTGCTCAGTATGAGCACAAGTCCAGTGCGCAGGCGACATCATCCCCTACTCTCTGTCCTCAAATTCCGAAAAAAAAACACGATTTTGTGCAGTTAGCTGTTTTCGGATATGCGGTTGTCACACACTTAACAGAAATGCTTGCCATAACCGCACACAGTTGCAAAAGTATCGATCACATTTATCGTATTCAAACGATTACAACCCTGTTGGCCTGGGCTTTCTCTCAGTCTAGAGTGACCCTTTTTCATTCCAACATTGGCAGGCGTGCAGCTTGCACAGGGGTTGAATGAGATTGGGGCTGGGTAATGTTTGACAGGCTCTTTCATTCTCCAAGCCTCATCATTCCCTCCAGTAGGTCACTACATGGCTTGTAAGCACAGAGTAACATATTCATTGTTCATCTTATAGTTTCTTATATGAGTCCCAGAGGGTTTGAAAGTTAAAAAAAAAAAAAAAAGGATAAAGAAGGATTCTTACCAGAAAACTTCACAGGGACTAACCCAAAAAGGAGAGGTCTCAAGGATGGAGAGATTTTGTATTCTATCAAAATAAAATTTTCTCTGTCAGAGTTGATTGACCACTGAGTATTTGTACTAGGTTGGAACAGCTCAATTTTAGCATTGTTGGCTTTCTAAATGTTATAGCTCTTGAAGGAGCTTCTGAAAAAACCAGAATGACTTGTAGCGATTGGATCTGCAAATCAACTAAATATAAAAACTGCTTCCAACAATTATATTTCCTGAAGATTATTTTGGGGCAATTTTTTGGCGGTATAAATGTGAAACATTTCAAGGTCAAATGCAATCAGTGTCTGCAAACCTTTTAAGACCAACTCATTGCAACATTTATGCCATGTTAGTTATACTTGCTAGTTGTACATGACCAGCTATACCTTCAAGAAACATAAAGTTGCTTGCATTAACATGTATTTACCAATAGTCTAATTGTGATTACAATTGGGCAGATTTTGATTGGTGTAACCCCTTAACTATAACTTTTTAAAATTACATGCGGTAGCTACAAAGGGGAATAACCCAATCTAACAACTTAAAAAATAAAACAGGAGGGAAGGAGGTCATAGCCTATATCAAGGCAGTGGGAGGGGACTTCAGAGTAGACTGTTAGATCATTTTGCTCTATTAATTTTTTTGTCTTTAGAGTCACTTGAGAAGCACAGTCCTTTGGTGGTTCCATTACATTACATTACAGGTATTTAGTTGATGCTAAATTATCTTTTTTTCATAGCATTTACATTGCATCCATTTATACAGCTTATACAGCATATATTGCATATACTGAAGCAATGCAGGTTAAGTACCTCGCTCAAAGGTGTAACGACAAGTGTCCAACCTGGGAATCCAACCTACGACCTTCAGGTTACAAGACCAGCTCCTTACTGCACAGGCGCCCTAGGTTCTGACCCTTTTTTTCCAGGTTAGTAGTAGACTAAGGTACCTTGTTGAAATGGGATGCACTTATTCAGGGACCTTGTTGAAATGGGAGTACTTATTCAGACTATTATGCAATAATTATTTGCAAGGAATGATGAATCAGAATATCTTTAATGAAGTCAATATACAGTATAGCACTTAATTAAAGTAGTCATTATTTAGATCTTTTGCAGCTTCACCTTCGCTTGTGTTGCCTAATTTGTGGGCGTGAACGCATAACAAAGACGTCACCGGCTCTCATCAGCTCCTACCAGGGGACCACAGAGGAGAGGCAGAGGAGAAATGATGGCGCAAATTGTCTCCTTTGTCGGGCCCTGTCCCGTCTCAGAGTGCAGTGATTAAGCTGCACCGCCGTAATCACTCGCATTAGCTCGCCCATTCATAATTTATCTGGAAACTGAGTAAATTAGCATCACGCAAACTGATTAGCATTTCTCAGCCGTCCCAAAAGGCATCCTGCGATCAGCCCGCATCGATTTGGGCCGCCACGTCCGTCTGGAGCGGCGCGGGGCGAAACGCCGTAGCATACAGATGAAATGGAAAAGGTCCTGGCACAAAGATGAGAGGAGCGCCGGGCTGCTGTATCGATTTGTGCGCAACTATTAACCTTTACCGTTCTCTTAAATTTCAGCCCGGCCCGCGGCCTTGTTTCGAATGCCTGGTGCTAAAATGTGCGCGTAGTGCGTATGGGTGCGGGGTGGAGGTGGGTGCGTGCGTGTGCATATGTGCGCGGCTCGCTGAATCTCTCGGGAAAGAACCGCCATTTATGGGTGCTTCGACACAAGGTCTTTCCAGAGGGAGGCGATAGAGATTCATTTCTATGGCACGAGACCCTCATGAAGAATATTTAACCCCTCAGGTGTCTCTCCCTCATGTGACAATGTGAAATATGATACACAGTATTTGAAATTGAAAAATGAATTTTACTTTACTGGATGCCATAGTTTTGGGTCTCAGTTCCATTATTACACACCATGCAGAATCCACCTAATGCTTTTAGATATGAACATTTGAAAGACTTCATTAAGCATCAAGTTGCACAGTTGAAAAAGCATCCACCTGAAAATTAATGAGGTGAAACATTTTTTGAAGACTGAAAAACTTCAAAAACAATCCAGTGAGTTTCTTAAGCTCTCACTTAAGCCCAGTCCTTATAAATATTTTATACATTCTAGTTTTTATTTTTCAAAAGTTTATGAAATTGCAAAAGTACAGAAGAAAAGCAAACTTTTCTTAATTTAATAATTAATTTATAATATTTTCTATTTTCTACTATATAACTGTTGATGAGTAGCTCAATTCTGAACACAAGATGACGGCGGTTATCATAAATGATATACATTAAAATTAAATATATACTGTGTAACTGACATTAGCCAAGTGCAATCATTTATATCACTTAAGAAATGCTTTACGTTCATTGCTGGACAATCAACATGTTAATTGCTAATATTATAGCACATTTTAACACATTTGTGAGCTGTAATTACCGTATTGCTATAATTGTTTTATATGAATCAGAGCCTGTTGCCAAGTATGTTCCAGAGTCACCTTTTTATTAAATGTTAACTTAGATAGGGTTCTAGTCTATGTCTATTATTACACACCCCTTGGATAGTAATAGTTACATTTTTCTGAAAAAAAGTTAAAATTCCTAAATTGAAAAGTTAAGAGTCACAAACTAGCTGGTACTCTGGCTAACTTCCTTGCTTGGGTTGGTGTAGCTAGCTAAACTACCTCACATCCCCCATCTTCTCCATAATAAAATGAATAAAAAATTAAATTTTCAAAAATTAGGTTGCCCACAGAATACCTAAGTTGATTCATTCTAATTTTCCAGTGATGCTCTTTGTGCTTCAGCCTGGTATCCATGCAGATTTGGGGAGAACTGAGCTGAGGCAGATAGGAGCAGCACAGCTCCTGAAGGTGACTTGGTGCAGAGAATGCTCAGGTATTGTAGTGAAGAGGTTGTGTGGCTTTGTAGGGAAGGTGTTGCTATTTAAGCCTACAGTTCTCATTTAAAGCTAGCCTGACTCACTCACATACAGGCAAAAAGCTGTTCACCAGCAGGGGGCACTGTTTACTACATAAAACTGTTTTTTTAGGGAAAAAATTTTGAATTCAAGGGAGGAAAAAAACTTTGGGTAACATGGGTACTGTAAGGTAAGAAAAGGATAAACCTTAAGAAATCTGCAGTGCTAGTTCATAATGAACCATTCAATGAAAACCTGGATGTTTTTGAAAAGACAATAAACTACAAATGTGTTTGTACCACATCAAACGGAGCAGTTTGGAGTATTGGAGAATGATGTGGACTGACACAGAGAAATGTGGGAAAAGAAAGAGAGTGATGTGAAGAGGAAGACTGAAAGAAACACTGAATGCCAGTGAAAAAATTAAAGGAAGAGGGGGTAGCAGGGATGGATATGTTTTTCACAAAGAGATCTGCTTTTGAAAAATTAATGATAGGAACAGAAGACTTGCTCCAAGGCACATCACAAAATAAAACAAATAAGATATTCCCTGTGAAGTATGTTATATTCAGGGACTGGTTTACAAAAACAGATATTTGTGCAATGAAATCCAAGCATGCTGGGAGTCACCATTGTCAAAGACATTTTATTTGCAGGTTCGCTGCAGTACTTTGTGATAGATTATGAGGAAAGTGAAGCCAAGTTTATGATCTCTGTGAAAATAACAAAATGTGATATTAATGTATGCAGGTTCCGAATCAGTGTGTATCCTCACACACTGGCCTGGCTACTGCCTCATGGGGTTTGTACTGTTTTATAAACTGCGCACCTGACCCTCCAGCAGTGGGTCCAATGCACTGACTTTTCTCTCCTGTTGAGCTGCTCTCCGCAAAAAGCTGGTATTAGTTATATTTCCAGATGTACAGGTGTGAGCAGTGCTGCATATTCAGGGAAGACACCCCGGGGCCATTTTGTTTAGACTGCCTCTTGCTGATGTAAGAGGTCAGAGGTAATTCATGCAGGGGT